>NW_009918502.1:51264-55605 GCF_000696875.1 Nestor notabilis
TTCATCCCAACCAAAAGGTTACCTGTGATAAGTGATGAAATCCCACCATCTTCCCCCACCCCATTTTGCAGGAACGAACCAAACAACAGGAATGAAGCCATATGAAGGGCCATGGCTTTTTTCATGGTGCAGGTGGCCATTTTCAGAGCAGCACAGTTTAATGCAGCCCTTAGCGGGGAGCAGAGTGGAGGTGGGAGGTGGCTGTGAGCCCCCAGCATCAAAGAGAAATAAGGAATTCTCACTACTTGATGAAATACGCTATCTTTTAGGGAACACTGCTCTAAATCTGAATTTACAGAAGCAAAGACCATGTTTTACAGCAATTTCACACATTCCCAGCGTACAGGATACCTGATCTTGATGGGAGCTTTGGGATGCTGCTGCAGCACACGCAATGCATAGTAATAACACTAATGAATTCCCTTTTTCTAGTTGTCCCAGTCCCAGGGTTACACGTACTCACTGTCCTAAGCCCTGCTCAGTGCTGTCAAAGCAGCTCTTCCCTGTGAACCCCGGTTGTCTCTGCCCTACGACTGGCTGGAGGTTGCTGTGGAGATGCTTTGGGGGGTCCCACACTTCGGAGCCTGACTTCAGGTGGAGGAATAAGCAGCAGGAACAGCAGATGAGGGTCCGGGGAAACAAAGCTGCCCTTCTCATGCAAATGTCTCTGGTGGTGACTGGGGAATGCAAGGGAGGGAGACATGGGGGCTCCTATAGCTGACAGAGATGCTGCATTGTTTCTAATTAATTAGCATGTTTTTCAAAGCTTTCCACCAGGCATCAGCAGCTTTTAAAGGGTGTTTTGCCAAAGAGCATTTAAATGGAAATCCCCCTGAGATACAGTATATTCTTTGCAGGGTCTCGCTGGAAGGTAGATTCTTCCCAGGGGAAACCAGCCCCTACCTCCTTGTTTAATTTGTGGGCTTACTTGAGTCCCAGATCCAGGGATTATCATGTGCTCCAGCATGGGGCCAGCATTCCTGACTGGCAGCTCATCTCCTGTGATGGCTGATCGGCAGCCCCAGGTCCTCCTCCCACAGAGATGCAGGATGGGTCGCTGCTGCTCGCTTCCACCAAACCGTTGCTGCTTTCTTTTCCAACCATGTGGCAATTCAAATGTTCCCATCAAAAAAAAGATCACAACTAGCCAAGCTGAAGGTCTCAGTGACATGCCTGAAACCGGATTGCTCTACCCGACTTGAACACACACATTTTCCTATACAAAGGAAGTTGTAATTTTGCTACTTTCACCAAGGACAAGGAATTTCATATTGGTTTATTGCGCAGGCTTGCATTTGTGAGATTTTCATGGCTCTGTGATTTATGCCAGGGCTTGAGTTATAACTCACATTTCTGTTTAAAAGCTAAACACTCTAATAGTGGTGGCTATTACTGTCATCACATACCAGCCACACTTCTGAGATTCAATCTAGCCAAAGCTGGCCTACGTGATATTATCTGTGTATTTGTCTGGCTGATGGAGCTGCTTTTATTTTTTTCTTTCATATATTGCTGTCTCAAGGACTGTTTTCCAAGCAACAATTCATGTCTCCTTCAGTCATCAGTGAAAACAATCAAGCTCAATTTTATTTTTGGCAGAAATCAAATGCTAAATGAGATCTTGGAATCATAAACAAGAGTGATGTAGACAAATCAGAGGGAATTCAGAGAAGAGCAACATAGATGATTAAGGGACAGGAGGGACTGGCTGATGGGGAAAGATTAAAATAAGTAAATACAGCTAGGCCAAGAGAAGACTAATGGGGAACATAATAGCTATCTAGGAATATCCAAAGGGTGTAAACACTGAAAAGGGAGAAATATTGCTTGGAATGAACCAAAAGCAGAGGAGCTATGAATAAGGGTGATGAAATGCAACAAAAGGACATTCAGTCTCAACACCGGTATAGATTTTCTCTATTTTTGCCAATAGGCTGTGCCACGGACTTTCCCAAGGAAAGTGGGATGAACACTGTTACTCGAATGCTTTGAGCCTGCAGAAAAGAACATCCCTTCAATAAAAAATTGGCACTAGAACACGTTCCGCTTAGTGCTATCTTTCCTTGTAACTAGCTGAGATGAATGAATAATCCATGACGGATAGCTTACTCAAAGAATTTTGCCTCTGACATTGCTCACAGTTTACCCGTGAATGGATCACACCTTCCTTCAATTCATCTAATACTTGAGGTTATCTGATTCTTTTTTTTTTTTTGTGGGCTGTTTTATCCTGTGGATTGAGTGCTCATGGTGAGCAGCATGGTGGATCAAGTAAATCTCTGCTCTGTATTGGGATGGACACAACATCCTGATCAGGAGGACTGGAAAGAGACCACTGAGGGTTTGGTGCTGTTGGGAAGAGAATTGTTTAGGGAAGGAGAGTAAATGAAAGACCTTTTCCTTCTGGGTGATACTGACCTGACTGAGCTAAGAGTTAAAAAACAACCATCCAAAACAAAAGGGTTAAACAAGCTGAAGTAGTTCATTGCTCTCAGCAACTGCAGAAAGGCACATGGTCTTGCTTTGTGGGTAGGACCATACCCTGCTCTGACTCCTGCTAACAGGCTCTGGTGAAGAGTCCGGTACTCTGCCCTTCTTTGTCAGGAAGTCACCCCCCACCTACATGGTCTGCATGTGATGGCCCCTCATTTTCCAAGTCACTGGGAGCAGATAATTGGATGTCAGCACAGTTTCCATCCCTAACTCTGCAATGGTCCTTCCCTGGCTTGCTTGCTTGCTTTCACAGTTCTCTGCAAGGGCTCTGGAAACGAGTGGAGAAATACTGTATCAGAGCACAGTTAATCAGTGTCCCATAAAAACACTGACAGCTTTGATTGCCTAGTAAAACATGCAAGGTGGATAAATTAATTGTAATAGCAAGCGGTGGAGAAAGATGGCTGGGCTGCGGATGTGTCAGGGGCCAAGATGCTGCCCAGCCACTGCCCTCAGCAGAGTTTTGTCTTTCTGATTGTACTTTTCCTGGTGCAGAACACAACAGCTGCAATAGGAGACAAATCTGGACAGAGCAGATCCAAGTTTAAATTCAGCTACATTCCCTCTGATTTTTCCTCTCAGGCTTTGGTCAGTATTGCTAATTAAACTGCATGACCTGGTGGATAATCAACACAAGCTTTCCAAGTGCAGTTAAGATGCAGCGCACACTCTGCAACAGACAACCCACTTTGGGGTAAGTGTGATGCTGCTGGGAACAGCTCAGCAACACCACAAAATGATTTGGGATAGGAAAGGAAGGAGAACTTCTTGTCCTAAGGGAGGGTGGAGGACGCAATGTATTGCCATGGACTTGTATATGACCACAGTGATCATAAACTCAGCTTTACCTCTGAAAAATGGTTCTTTGGCTGCTCAGTGGCCTCTACTGCCCTGCCGGGCACTGGCTCAGTAATGAGTCAGGAGATGGACAACCACTGGTGCCATCAGCAATACTCCTTCATAGAATCATAGAATGGTTTGGGTGGGAAGGGACCTTAGAGATCATTCTGGTTCCATCTTCCCCACACTTTCCCTTTCATCCCACTCTGCTTTTCTGCCCTTTCTCCACTTCACAGAAAGAAAAGCAAAGGGCAGAGGGGAGGCAGAGGGGAGGCAGAGCTTTAAACACAAGCTGGCAGGAGCAGCTTTGAGCTAGGCCCTAAAACATCCAGGAGAAACGCTTGTCTAGGGCTTTTCACTAGACCATTTCAAAGGAAACTGTAAGTTGCTGAGCTGTGGAAAGGCGCTGCTTCAGAGAGGACAGGTCATGATCTACTCTTCTAAATGCAGCTGTAAATCTGGAGCACCATGTCTGAAGTGCATGTAGTTCATTGGGATTTACTGCAGCGTGACACGGAGCAGGATGAGCGCTTGCTGAGCTAAATCCACAAGGTCAACCCACTCGGGGAGAAACCAGAGGGTTTACGGCAAAGCTGCCAGCAGCAGAAGTGCCAGTGTCCTTAAAAAAAGGAAAAGTCCCCTGTCCTCTACACTGACAACGGTGTGGCAACACGGGGATGCAGAAGGGAGGTTTGGCTTTCAAAGGACGACTAGTCCTGGCTCCAGCTCATGTTGTGTCAGGAGCTCCTGGATTTAAGGTCTGAGTGGGGATGTTCAGTCCATTGGCAAAGTGACAGCTGTTTGGACTATTTAAGAATTTGGAAATGGGCTCATTACCTGGTATTGCTGGTCAGCAGACAGCTGAAACTCCTGTGTCAAATAAACACCAGCCAGGATCCATCTGGAGTTACGCTAAGATGTACAGAGACCTTCCTGGACCAGCTGCTCCAGACAATAACACAGGCAGGGCCCTGGCCTTCCTCCCCTCCCAGCCCCGCCACTAGCTCC
>NW_009918502.1:55636-85414 GCF_000696875.1 Nestor notabilis
CCCCCCCAAGCCCTGCCATTCGCTCCAGCCTGGAATGCTGTAAGCCTCTCCAGGGGCTTTGCAGAGGAGCCTCTTTGCCACACTTCACACCCGTGGCCCATGTCTTCCCTTTCTCCCACTAGCTTTACCCTTGCTGGTGCCAAGGTGGTCAGGTTTGAACTCAAGCATCTTCTGCTCTTTTCCTGCCTGCACAGGTGACCCTACACCACCCCATTTCTGCCCTACCACAAAAGAAGAAAAAAGAGAGTTGCTTCTTCTTCCCAACCAACTCCAGCTCCCCTTTGGTGCTCACTTTTCTTCCTCAAGCCAGGAATCAAACTGAAGACCCAGGAGGAGGCGTCCATGCTGGCAGCATGGCTCAGGAGCAACGCAGCAGCTGCCGCCATGGGCATCCCTGATCCTGCTCCCACACGTCCCAGCACTGGTCCCAGCCTGCCCCTAATGCCTGGGTGATCCCTCCTGACTTCCAGGCATCCGTGATGATTTGCACATTTTTCTGTGTAAACACAAGTCAGCCACAGCTGCTCGCTCCAGCCTCGGCTCTTTGCCACATGTCATGCTGGTGCTTCACGGGGGTGCCACCGAGCACGGATGTGCCCTGTGCCTCTCCCAGGTGAAGGTTGTCCCAGGCAGATGCAGCTGCATGGTGTGTGCCAGGTCCCGGAGGCCCACCACATTGTTTCTGCTCCCCGAGTGGATGAGCTGAAGCTTTTCAGGATAAAGAATAACAAACAAGGAATAATGAAAATTAAAACTGCCAGCTCGTGTTTTGGCCAAATAAACACTGGTGGAACGATGGATGGAATGGGTGGGAATCGTGGTCTTCTCAGGGATGAGCACAGGGTGCGTGAATAGCTGCACTGGAAGCACTGGCGCTGGCCCCATGGCCCCAGGTCTGCTCTGTGGGGGGCCTGTTTCTGCCTGGGGGTGCAGGGAGGCACATGAACTACACCAGGCAGTGCCAAGAGAACAGCCACCACGTCTCATCTATACCACGATGGGGACACCCATGTTCCCACTGCGATGCTGCTCCAGCCATGGAGATGGCACTGGGTACACAAAGCTGTTTTTCTAAAGGTACAGGGTGCTGCAGAACTGTGCCAGGGTGCAGCAGGACAGGCCAGTGCTGCTCTTGTCCCAGAACCTTTCCTTTATCATTCAGGAACACTGGTTTTATTTTCTTCTTTCATGACAAATGGTTTTGTTCTGAAAGCAAATAAGTTTTTATGAAGAAACAGATCACTGTGAAGGTTTTCGTGTAGAGTACCTCTGGCCCTAACAGAAAAGAGAGGAAGCCGCGGGAGACACCTGGGGTTGAACTACCCAACACATCAGTGAGACTTGAAATGACAGCCATCCCTTACCGCCTGCTGACTCCTCAGCTCAGGAGTTTGGGATGTGGTGCTGCTGCTGGGAATCCAGTTCCTGTGCTGGGATGCGGGGACATGTTATGCCCCGGGTGGGAGCATCCACTCACCCACAGAGCTGACAGCCCCTCCACCATAGGGTGCCCAGGGTTCGAGGAAGGGCTCCAGCTCTGCAGGTCTTGCTGCTGGTTTGCTCAGGCTGCTCATTGTGGAAACCCTGAAAAAGCCAAATAGGAAACACATTGGGGATTAGTGGGGGAGATAATAACAACAGACAGGGCCTGGCCTGGCCTTGATTACTGCAAAATCACAGCAATTGCTGCTGTTTATAATTCCAGCAGAAGCAATTCTTTTGTTATTGTACTTTCTTCTTGATTGTGTTTTGGGTTTTTACCCCTCTATTGTGGAGTTAAAGAGACCTTGACATGTAGTTTTGGATCAAATCTGGACCTGAGAGGGAATCACCATAATCTGATTACACGGGAATATCCCCCACATCTGAAGCGAGCAACTACTTTAATTGCACTTGGCCTGTCCTAAAACTTTATTCATTTATTTTTATTAAACAAACAGAAACATTTCAGTCTAATATATCTTGGATTACTATTAGTGAGATTAAGGCCTTGGTTGCCCTGTTGCAGTGGGAACAGATCATAGCAGAGGGCACTTTAGATCATCCAGCCTCAGGTATGGGCAGTCGCAGTCATTTCTCCCAGGGCATACCCACAGATGGACAATTTGGGCCATAAAACAGCAGAGAGGTACATAAGCCACCGACAGAAAACACGGATACTCCCATGGGATGGGAGAGCTTATGGGGTAAGGTGTGCATGGCTGGGCCACGTCACCCAATACGGATACCTTGAGAAGAGGCTGCAGACAGTTCTCAGCCCTCTGCCTCATGCATCTGGCTTTTCCTGCACACTGCCTTCTGCACATCTGCATGTGCTCGTGTTTACAGGCTCTTCTGAGCAAACCATCACCCATGGAATCTTTTGACATCTCAGAAGAGCTAAAACCCCTCCAAGCAACTAAGACAGCTCCTGAACAACCTGGTGCTCACTGCAGAGAGCACCTCAGAAGTTGGTGCAAGTCAAGCAGCTCGGCACCAGGCAGGCCCAACTGTCTGCTGCACTGTGGGATGGTGGATTCCAGCCCTCAGCCACCCACTGAAGGCTCTTTGATTTGGCAAGCTGGAAGAGAGTCCACAGCAGAGGTTGCAGTTGCCAGGTGGGATGGCAATCCCAAATGTGGCTGTGGCACTCGTGAACATACCGAAGGTGGTGAGGAAAGTGGGGTGCTCCATCATTTCAGTTGCAGGATAGTCATCTTCATCTGAAGGAGGAAATAATGAGTGCTGTCCTTCTGCAAGAAACAGCTATTAACTGGTTGAAAAAACATCCCTCTGCATTCTGTGCAGGAGCACAGCCTGCGATGCAGACACTTTCCTCATTGCCTTTCTCACTATCTCTTTTGTCCACCTCCATATATTTTGGTTTTCTCTTCATTCATCTCTACATTCTTCTCCCCCCTTCCCTGCCTGTCAAACTTCTCTCTCCCTTCATACCTGGAAACACTGAATTGAGGGTTTTGAAAACCACTTTAAAAGACAGCTATCACCCATTGTTTTGCCAATGGCATATGGTGATAATAACAGCGCAGTAGCCCCCGACCTCCTGGCTCCAATTACTTTACAGGATCAGCTAATCCCAGTTAAAATTACCTATGTAACTGAAGAATAATTGTAAATCAGGCTCTCTCCTGGACTCTGGCTTTCTGAAATATCGTTGCTGTGGTGCTCCATGTGCCAAAGCTGCAGAGATCAAGGATGAGTAACAGGCTCTGGGAGATGCTGTCCAAGAAGATTGTTTTCCTTTTCTTTTCAAAGCAAACTCCAAACAGATGGCTGCTTTTTCCCCCATTGCTCTGCACAGTGGATGGGATTGAAGTGACAGAGGAGATGCTTCACAGGTTTGTTTGCCTGGGTAGAGCTCCAAGGATTGAACTTCTCCTGGGATTGTTCCAGCTTGACACGAGGAGGCCAATGCAGAGGTTTGCTCAGGAGAGTGTGCCACCGGCACAAGTCCAACAAATGGGACAAAATTGGGGCAAACCCCCACGTCCAAGTAAAAACCACATGAGGCTTCAGGTAGGATGGGGGATTGGTTTTGCCCATCATCAGCTTTATCTCCCTGTGTTGTTCTCAGCCACAACAGGAACGGGAGAAGGAATTAATTGAAATGTATAAAAAAGTGAAGATGACCGTTCCTGTGCATGGCATGAAGGGGACTGGGTCTGGCACCCCCAGGAGATCTCCTCTCTTGCTGGAGTCTCCTTGGGCTCTCTACCCACTTTGCAGTCTCAGGACATCTCTCTGGTACTTCCACTGAGGCAATTTGCCAGTTACCATGACAAGACATGATTCTTCTTTAGGTGGCAGATAAATCTCCACTGAACCATGGAGCTGTGTTCTGGTTTGATTGCTTTTACCCTTATAGTAACTTCCATGAGAGTTTCTGCAAATTGTTCCTTTTAAATCTAAAATTCCCTGGGTTTAATCCAGCTCTCAATGAGGTCGCTTCCTCGGCACCCAGCCCTGCTGCCAGCCTTGCCCTGGCGTTTTACATCCTGCATTATTTAACCACCTGCCTCTGACAAGCAAATGTATTTTCCCTGGCAGCTTTGTTATAGGCCTTGATGAAGGATCAGACAGACACTGATGGCTGAAAGACTCAATAAACTTTATTAACTCCTTGACAGGCCTAACACACTCCTTGCAAGACTCCGTTATAGCCCCAGGTTTCAGGCATTGCTTGGTTCATCCTGCAAAAAAAGCCACCCGGTCCTGATGTTGTTTGGTAAAGCTTGTCAACAACTGAAGATCAGATCTCTGGAAAAAACAGAAGAGCCAGGTATATTCCAGGAGATATTATCTGTTCAGGTACCGCCAAGAATAGCACGTTTTTAATCCTGAGCACCACACATAATTCTTCCAGCCTGCTGTGGCAGCCACTTGCTGCTCCTGAGCAGCACACTGTGGTGGGGCCATATCACTGCTGCAGTGCAGATACCATCAAGCAGTTCTGGCTGCCCTCCGGCCTCCCAGACCAATGACTGAGAACATCTTGACATGCCTGAGCGTGCCATGGTATGGATGGCTGTGTTGTGAAGGCAGAAAATCAGCCGGTTCTCACAGCGAGAGCAGGGCAGCAGAACCAGAGGCTGTTCTGCAGCACAGCAGCAGGGAGAGTAGCAGAGCCCTGCCAGCAGCATCCTCATATGTCCCTCTTCCCACTGGGGCTTCCTCCAACCACTATTTTCCAGTTTTGTATCTGGACCAGCGTACATCATCAGTGTCTTGTATCTACAGCTCATCACAGCACATGTTCTGTCCAGTCTCTGTCTCCTGGGCAGGGTTTGCTCTGAAATGAGCCCCGCTGCCAATGTGGGGATGTTTTCGGTCCTGGGTTTGCTCAGTGAGCAACATCCAGTCCCTTTGTCACAAATGTCATAAAGCAAGAGGAAAGCCCCTCTGCACCTCTGCCCACAGACCCACTGTGTGTGCAAGGTGCACACTTCTCCCACCCAACAAAGGTTTGTCAGCAAGGAGAGGGAGAAGAGCAGCTCTGTCCAAGCAATTTACCTAATTAAAACAAGAGTTATCTCTAAATAGCATGAGCAGGCTGGAACCGTAAAAAGCAGCAATACAATGTACAGCCTCTAATTGCACTGCGGTTTAAATAGAGGTTAGTATTGTCTGAAGTTAGCCGAATACTTTTGCAAAGAAAGATAAAAATGGGAAAATAGTGGCATGATCAATGCTGCTATTTGGTCCTCCTCAAATTGTTTTTCTTCTGTAAGTGTAGCCCTGCATTTCTGTTACCATTATTACTCTCCCCTATTTTTCAGTCTGGTTTATGAAAGCTATTGATCTACCAGATGCTTGAAGATCCAGCTTCCCTGACTGGGATGTCTCATCTGAGGCCATTATAGACTCTGCACACTGCAGTGGCTGAGGATCAATACTGTCCGAGCTGCACTCACACAGTAGCCGAAGTGTAACTCAATTGATATGTTGGTTAGGAGATACTCAGGGATACTCGCAAGGCAACTGATGTGCCTGCGGGAAAGGGGAGTGTTTGTCCACTGGTTTGCATCTTTCTGCAAAGTGCAGTTGTGACAGCCAGCATCCGGCTCTTAGCTCCTAGACTCTCCTTAATGATATTTGATTTGCCTCTTACCAGCAGATAAATAATTGTGTAAGGCCAGGAGCTTGCTCAGAGGAAGGATAATGGTGAAGACAGAGGGATTTTCTGATTTCCAGTGGCAAACTTGTGATGTTCCTCTGGGAACCCAATTGTTTTTCTCGGCACCCTTCACTAAGAGGTAATGGTAGGGCAGGACAGAGGGATTTAGAAGATTTTCACAAGTTACCTTGTAAGGATTGACATGAACTTGTTTTAAACACAAACCCTTGTGTGTTTGTAGCTAATTCTGGGCTGTGCTTTTGGTTCTGAACAAGCTGTGGTCAGTGCAGGCTCTCAGGAGGAAAAGAGACGTGGCTTCAAGCCACATCTGCCTTGCCACTAGCAAGAGGGGCCTGGGCTAGGGCTTAGGTTGCTCTTAATCCCACGTATCAGAATAACACCAGTGGGATTGCTACCAGGGTCTCTGGAGAAGGGCCATCTCCTGCCCCAGGCATAAAATCTGCCCCCCAGGAATATCTCTTGTCCCACAATTAGGCCAAGTCCACACCACTCAGGGCTTTTACAGTGCAGGGGCCATTGCTCACTGGGTCAGGTCTAGGTCCCTGTATTCATTCAGAAATTACTTTGTGCATGTAGAATAATTTGTCAAGAGATGGCATAAGGCCCCTCTGCAAGTCCTGGGCCACTCTCACGCAGATGAGAGCAGCTCTTCTCTCTTCCCTGCCTTATTCATGTGTCCAGGACTCTGAGGACATCTCTGTATTTTGGGATGAAAAAACAAATTACTTAGGCACTGTCCCTTCCTGCCATCAGCAGGCACATGTTTTCAGCCAGGACTTTGGAACAAAGCACAATTTACCTAGAAAATACATCTCAGGTTTTCATTTGGTCTCTCAGCAGTGGGACACAAGACAGCGAGGTGCTTTGTTTCAGATGATAGAGATTGGATAGCCCACTCTGAGTCCATGCGAGTAGCAGAGTGGATGGCAACAATTAATCCTAAGCAGATGAGGCCAAGCAAGCCACACACTGGGGTTATTTGCACAGTAGATTGAGGGCTTGGTGACATGGAGACATCATTGAGCTTTAATTCCCTCTGCTGCTGCTGTCCTGGAGGAAGATACTGTCACTAGTATGTTAAATGAAGGCAAGATAAACACAGGGCTTTGTCTCCTTTTTGGTATCTGGGAGAGCTGGCTGGCACCTTAGGAAGGGCAGGGAGCAAGGGATTGATGTGCCTGGAAGAGATATGAAGAGTTCCGAAAGGCAGGTGCCCCTGCCCCAGGATTTAGGAAGCTGGTAGCATTTCACACACAAATGGTCTCTCATCTGCAGTGCCGTGCCGGTGCTTAGAGGACCGTGGTATGAATGCAGAGTCAAAGAATAACTTGCCAAGACCTCAGCAGCTCCTTGCTGGCACAGAGGAGCTAATGCATTTTTGCCTGTGGACTGGCAACACTCTATTCACTGTTGGGGATTTCTAATGGAGTCCCCCTCAGTTCTGCTCCCACCCTTTCAAACCAGCGGTGTCCTTTTGTTTGCAGAAAAAGACAAGTGGCTCTGGAGAGAATGCACATTTGTAAAGATTTTTATCATCCCATCGTGTGTGTTCAGGGAGCCAGCAGGAAAAGCTGAAGAGTTTGTGGAAATATGTTGAGCATATATGCCAAGTGGTAACACCATATTCAGTCTCTCTGCCTAAAGGAAAGGGGATAGGGTCAAGGCAGGAACCTCTCTCTCATCCCTTCTCTGAAGTCAGCTGAAATCCTGGTGGGTTTAGGGGGAGAGAGAAAAAATCTTTATTGCAGATCAGCTTGGAGGGTATGTCAGGGTAGGTACAGGCAAGCAGTGATATCAGCACATACAGGCAAGTAGTGATATCAGCACGCTGGGTAGCAAACAGATAGACAAGGGAAGAGAGAGCTGAGGAAGCTCCAGGTATGTCCCTTTCAACACTAGGAGCTCACAGTGCCAGGACTCCACATGATCAATATGCCACATGAGGTTTCTCTCTTCTACTTGCACACAAACCACATAGATTTTGGATTTGCATGTTTATATGTGCAAAACCCCCCTCACGCTGGCAGCCCAGTAGCAGGTGACTCCAGAGTCTCTGTGGGCACATTGCTTACCTGTGCAGGCAGTGGCAGCAGCAGGGCTGTGCTGCACATGCAGCGGATGCTGCCAGGCTGCACAGGCATGGCCGAGTTGGCTTTGGGTTGTTCTTTCAAATACCCTCAGTTTTGTGATGCTTAATAAGAATATTCAAAGCCAAACCAGAGGTCTAATGTATTTTTGGCTGCAGCAGAAGTAATTATCCCCTGTTCAGCGCAGCTTCTGAAGTCAGTAGCTTGTAACAGCTGCTGGAGAAATTAGTTCCAAATGCGGGAAGCTGTACAGGCAGAGGATGGAGATGTTGCTCACCCAAACCACAAAACTATGTACCCATGAAAGGAGTGAGAGGAATCTCTTTGTGCAGAGAGTGTGTCCTGGCATGGGATGGAACTGGCAGCACCCCAGATCAGAAGCATCTATCATCTACCAACAGGGCCTGAACCTATATCGGGCAGAGTCTGGGCTGATTCGCCTTTCTGAAACCTTGCTGGCTGCCTGCCCAAAATCCCTACCTTAGATAAGTTGAAATGAATGCCATACTTGCAGAAAGCCTAATTTGATTTCAGTATAAAAAAGGGGGGAAAGAGGGGAAAAAAGTCTTTCAAAACATGTGCTGCCCTTGCAGGAGAGCACCATAAGCCATGCAGAGCTCCCGAGGGGTGATGCAGATGTGCACTGGGGTAGGCAGACCCTGAATGAGCCCCCCATCTGGGGGCAGAGGCAGTGCCCCACGGCTGGTGTGTGCCCAGCCAGAGCTGCCCTGCAGCCTGGCTGTTGTGGCCAGCACTGGAGGTTCACACGGCTCAGGAACCTACCACAGACTCAGGTACGTTTTATTTTACTATTTGAATTATATCACCAACATTGAAAGCTGTTCATAGGCAATTTTCAGTCTGAAACCAAGCAGAATTAATCTATTAAACAGGCTACTATGAATAAATCAATCATGCTTCAGAGGTGAAGGTGGCACTTATTAGAAATATCAGAAAGGTTTTGCTAAAGGGGCAAAAGTTTGAGTTATGATGGGAGATGAGTGCCTGGAGTGCCTGACCTGCTGCTGGTGTCAGAGGCAAAATGTTCTCCCTAAAGTGCTTCTAGAGATCAAGTACTTTATGGCAGCACATCACCCACTGCCTCTGTCCTCCTGGGTACCCAGCACTGCCCATAGCAGCAGAGCTGGTGAGGAAGACATCCCTATCCACCCCTGGCAAAGCACCCAAGCTCAGCCAGCCCCGGAGAACCTTATTTCACAAGGTGTCAATTAAAATTTTATGCTCTGAGTTTTCCCTGAATGATTTCAAGACGTGTTTTCTGATGACTTCCTAGTAGCAAGTCGAGTAAATTAGAATCCGAGTGCAATCAACATGCTTAATTCAGATGCCAGCCTGGGGTCCATCAGG
Source organism: Nestor notabilis (assembly GCF_000696875.1). Taxonomy (NCBI): domain Eukaryota; kingdom Metazoa; phylum Chordata; class Aves; order Psittaciformes; family Psittacidae; genus Nestor; species Nestor notabilis. The sequence goes on from NW_009918502.1 coordinate 64,727, forward strand.
GAGGCTATATCTGAGCAAGCACTGGCTGCCTAAGAAGGTCAAGGGCTGGGTGTCCTCAGAGGTTTTGCCCTTGGAGTATTGTCAGGGAGGAAAAGAAACACCAGAAAGTAGGACACAGTCCCCTAAGTAGCACGAAAATCCCACCCTGCTCAGCAAACTTTACTTCTTTTCCTCATCTTTATGTTTTCTGTCACTTCTTGAGAGACATGACTTTGATGATATATGAATAAAGGAACATCAGCTGTAACAAAATCAGCCCACTCCCATGCACATGGCCCCAAAGAACAGAGCACAGGAGTGATACTCAGCATGAGGTGGTGAAGTTGTGCTGATCTCTGGTTATTCCTGCTAGTGCTTGGTCCCAGCAGTAGTCTGGCATCAAGAGCTGGTACTCGAGTCTGCTTGGTCTCCTCCTCTGCCATCGTGCACCCTGATAGTGCCTGTTGCTTTGGGTGTGATGGAGCAAATCAGACTGTTGAACCACTCATGCTTCACCCTGCTGCAAGTCTGTGCAGTGCTCAGGACACACCAAGGACCTGATGAAGGACTCATTCCTGGGCACAGGACTGGCAGAAGGCATAGGCTCTGGTGTGGCCATGTCTCCACATGCACAAAGGGATGGGATGTGTCTGCTGGCTCGGGAAAGGCTCCATCCAGGCATCTTTGCAAACACAAAGCAGTTGTGCAAGTCCCCGGAGCACAAACCCGAGACGAAACCTTTGGACAGAGACAATCCCGCTACACGAGGAGAGGGGTGGGAGAGTTTTCCTTTCCAATTAAAAGCTCGGCAGCGCTGATCTGCTGCAGCTGCGGAGGAGCGGGGTTGTTTCCCCCTTCCCTGGTGTGTGCAGGCAGGGCTGGGATGGGTCCAGCCTTTAAAGAATTACCATGAAAACAGCACACAGAGGTCAGGCCGGTGGCTGCCAACAGCTTGTGCTCCTCGAAACAGCCTCACGTGCTTTGGTGGCAAAACTCAGCTTTGCAACCTGCACCACTGTGTGACAACAGCGATGGGACCCTCCATGGTGCCTGTGCTGCCCAGGAGGTGCCAGCAACCATACAGCCTTGGTGGGTGATGTCCAGAGCCACTTCGAGCCGGTCCCTGGCACAGTTATGCACAGGGATCCCTGGGGAGGAGCAGTTCAGCCATCCCAGGGCAGCAAGCGATGGGCACATGGATGGGAAAGGCGACGTGGTGGGTACCACAGCCAAGGCTGCTCCATCTCCTGTAGTTCCATCCGCTGAATGAAAGCTGGTTTTGTTTCACCTCCTGCCTCAGAGCCGGAGGTGTGTAAACAGGAAGAGTCACTCCCTGCGCACCAGGAGCAAGGGGAAAAACGAGGTGTTGAAAAGATGACAACAGGCTCTGCCGAGGAGTTCACCTGGTCAGGGAGGTGGGGAGCGGGGGGAGAATGGGGAGGCGAGGGATGAGGAAGGTGGGGGGAATGCAGGAGGAGAGGAGACGCTTGGAAAATTTCATCTTTTCTTTTAGGAGCAGAAAATATTCTCCGTTGCTTCCTGGCATCAAAGGTTTTTCACTTTCTTCCACCTTGAAAAAATAAAGCCAGGACCGTCTGCCTGATGAGAGATGGAGGGGCAGCAGCGGAGCCGGGGCGGGCAGGAGGACAGGCAGGATGTAGCGTATGAAAAGCGCTCTATGCAGCTCGACTCTCCTGGGGCCAATAAGGGCTGTTGAAAAGTCCAGAAAGAAGCTTTATCATGGAGTGTTTATCGCTGAGGTCATTTCTGCCCTTCCCCACTTCCAGCCTCCTGCTCTCTCCCCTGCTTGGGCTCTCAGTTTCCCAAGGAGAGGCCCTACCATGTTCCAAGTCCTCCCAGTGTCCCTGCAGCCTGGGTGTCCCATGGGTCCCTGTTTTGGGGACTGCCACGCTCAGGACACCTCTCCGTCAGTGAAGCAGTCGGTCAAGACAGCACCATCGAGACTCTCCACTCTGCACCACTGTTGCACAGTGCTCATGCAAGGCCCTTTTTTCTCCAAGGGCCATTAGAGAAAACTGGCATTTTGTGGCAGGGTAAGATCCCTCCATCCCTCAGAACAAGTTCCCCCATTGCCGTGCAATACTCCCGGGAGGATTTACGCTCAGATGATGCTCCCTGGAGACAGATGCCCTGACACATTGGCGATTTCATTTCCACCCATCAGTGGCAAAGAGCAACTGTCCGAGACTGGGTGGCGATAGGGGACAGCCAGCTCCTGGTGACATCGCTGAGATACACGTTGTTACCACCTGGTGGCACCAGAAAAATTCGTCAGAGGAAGAACTAATTAATACCAGTTGCAGACCTTGGCTTGGGAATTTCAGCGCAGTTTTTAGGATCGCTGTGGTTGGCTGTGTGGTTGTTAAACACCAACTCATATTTTATAGCTGGAGGGTTAACGTTTGTGGGCTTCAGCCTCACAGCAGGGGATGCAGCTCAGCCTGCACGGTAAAATAAAAGGGAGATGATGCTCTGCCTGTAGATGTCAACCTCCTGCACCCACAGCCAACCTCCTCACTGGTACTGCAGTGGCAATGACACCACATCTTCCCTGGGGCACAGGATGACTGCTCAAGAGCTGGGCTTACTGCCTGTGCAATGGCAGGTGATGCTGTGGGATCCTAAATCCTCTACAATAATCCCAAATCTGCCTTGCTTGGGCTGATTTGGCCTCCTTCCTTGGGGCAAGGCTGGAGTGATGACCAGGGATGGCCGTTTCGACCAGCTGCATCCTGGTGCTTGTCAGCATAAGAGCTTCGGGGCCAGGATGGCTGGGAAAAAACAGGAGAAATTCCTCCCCAGCCAGGAGGGAGGCTTCAATGCCGCAGCCCCCAGCAGTAGGACCTCCAGGAGAAGAGGCCGGGTCCCTGCAGGGGCTGTGTTCACTGGTTGTTGACAGCAGCTGGCTCTCAGGGAGCCTCGAAGTGACCCTAAAACTGTCCAAACAAACCCCCATCTCACAGCTCTTTTCTGGCCAATGTATAATCTATCACTGGGTCTGCTTTATCGCAGGCAGGGAAGGGTTGAGCCTGCAGGAGCTTCGCACAGCTGTGGTGTTCCCCTTCCTCCCTGGAGCATGGCTGATGGGGAAGAGGGCTCAAGCTGCCCTGTGTCACAGCATCACACTGACACTCTCATCCTTCCCTGCAAATGCCCTTCATCCTCCAGGAATGGCATGGGCAAGCACCCAGGCAGGGGGAGGGGAGTTGGTGCTACGGAGTTTGAAGGACCCAAGCAGGGCCCTGCTCTTATAATGTCTTAAAATAGACTGAGAAGATGCACAGGAGCTGGACCCGTGTCAGTAGCTGTAAGCATCACAAAGACCCCCAGCTTGCAGGACCCCTCTCCAGCTTTCTCAGCAGCAGCTTTCCCCTCCAGAGCCATAAGGTGAGGGCTGCTGCTGGTGGTGATGGAGGCTGCAGGGATGGCCCAGAGCAATTGGACTGAGTTGCCTCTGCGCCATGTTCCCCTCAGCCCTATGAGAGGCTTGAGGAGCCTCCCACATCCTTCCTTTCCCTGTGATATTGCTAAGCAGGAGGTAAATTGAAGGCAGGACATCTGATGAAAGAGAGTTTAATTGCTTCAGCTTTCATTCAAAAAACATAGCTTAAATAAAGAGGGGTGAGGGGAGGTAGCAGCTCTTGCTAGTTGGAGAGATTTATGTATCTCAGCTGCTCCTGATCAGCCCTGGTCACCTCCTGCTCTCCATCGTGTGTTTTCCACCCTTCCAGGGTTGCCCTGTGTGTTGAAATGTTTGGGTGTCTCCAGAGGACTGAGCCTTGGCCCCCATTAATCCCCCCTTGCTAACTCGACAACAGAGAGGAAATTTGCTTCAATTAAACGTGTAAGGTCTCATTTCCCTTTGAAATGCAGAGCAGCACAAGAGACCGCTCTGGGGAGGTCTGGAGAATAACCAGGTAAAACTGGGCCCAAAATCTGAAAACTTGAATTACAAACTAGAGACTAGTCTAAGCCCATGGAGCAGCCTAGATCCTGTTCTGTCTCTCTTAGGAGAGTGCCCATATTTCCATAGTGGTATCCAAGCATGGAACAACACAGCATGGAGAAAAAGTGATGCAGACACCAGAAGGACCTGGGCATCAGCATGAGTCCAGGGCAGGGCCACACTGTGAAGGTCCTTTGCAGAAGGGGCCACCATGGCAGCATTAGGCTGAGCATCCCCTAATCCACCTCAGCCACCGTCCAAGGGAAGATAAAATTCCTCTCCTCCGGGCTCACTTCCTTCCAGGATGTGGAGATGGTACCTGGGCACAGACATCTCCAGAGAGGGAGAGTCTGTCTTTGCCCTGGCTGGGTCTTCAAGCCTGACAGCCTCTTGCAGAACTTGTGTGCACAGACCTACCCTGCCACCCTTGTCCTTGGGACCTGGCAATTTCCAACTGCAGGGAGTGTTTCACCCAGTCCAGTGAATATGAGCTTCCTGAAATGAGATATAAAAGCACCCAGCCACATTTTCTGCATCTTTTGGTGCGCTTCGGGAATAACAGATCACCAGCTACTGCCTGTCATCCATCCTGCTTATTTCCTGTGCAGGACCTGATTTATGCCTGCATCTCTTTCCTTTATGCCATCCGTGCATGCTGATGGATGGCCCCTCTCTCTGCTCTTGCTGTCCCCTTGTGCTACATCAAACCATTAATTCTTTGCCAATGTAAACCTGTCTCGCCTTCAAGACTTGAATTTTGCAAAAGCATAAACACCTTATAATCTGTCTGTCTTGATCTTGCTTTCCCTCCCCTTCCTTTGGCCACAGGTTATCTGGGGTGACAACGCAGCCATGGAGGCGAGAACAGCAGCAGCAAACGTAGCCTGTGGGGCTGCCCCAGGCTCAGCATCACAGATCTGTTGGGAGGAGGAGTCATCCCTCTCCTCACCATTCCTCTGAAGGAACAGTGTGTATTCCTGGAGAGATGTGGGAAGTTCAGCCAGGCCCAATAAGCCATTAAATCCAAGGGTCAAGTGCTTGGCATGCAACTATGTGGTCTAAGCCCAGCTTTCAGGCATCTGAGTAATACCCAGACCTTCTGTTCAGGGAGAGTTTTCATCCTGAACAAATCCTAGCATTTCTTGGGTTTTCAGTCCTGATGATAGACTGGAAATGGAGCTTTGCAATGACTTGGGAACTGAACACTGCTGCTCCCTGCTTTTGCTCTGCTCACAGCCTGGCTTGCATTCGAGGTGTCAAGCTGACAAACAGATCTGGGGAGGAAGCTGGGGCATCTACAGGCAGGACTGCAAGTGGCCCAGCGTTCCCTTCAGCAGCAGCTTAACCATGGCCAGAAAGAAGAAAACTCCAACGAAGCTGCAAAAAGAAGCAGTGTAAGTCCTGGAGCTGCACCAAGAGACACGTGTCACTGCCCTGCTGTATGCTGATGGATGTGTTTGTTCCAGGTAGAGGGATGCAGCAAGCCAGCGCCCAGGCTGCAGAAGCACCATCCTTATGCAAGCCCCATGGGTGTCCAGACCTGCACAGCACCATGGAGCAGGCAGAGTATGGGCAGGGTTGATCACTGACCAGCATCAGCGTCACCCAGCCCAGCTGAGCCTCTGGAGAGCCCCTGCAGTCGTCCCTTCTCCAACTTTCTTCTTTTTGATCCTTATTTGAGTCATTTGTCCTGATCTTTGGCAATTCCTGCAGCATATAAAATATGTGCCATCTCTCCCTTTGGGGAATGACGTGAATTCAGTTCCATAGCTGTAATCCATTTAGTGCCAGGTTATTAAAATGAAGATATCTTTCAGCACTACAGACTTGTTAATCAGGGGAATGGCTTCGGAGGGCTTTTGTGGGCTCTGTTAATTTGTGCTGCATTGAGCCACGTAGAGTTGAGAGGAGCATTAGGGATGGGAGTGAAGGGAATAAATCAATAAAGTGGATTGAAGAGTGCTTGGCTGGCTTGCTATTCTGCGGCCGCTGTGTTCTGACTTAAACGTTTTACATCCATCACAGACTGCAGATATCGCTCTGGCTCACAGGCAACAGGTATTGTCCTTATCAGCTCCGAGGGCACTGTGCAGGTTCATGAGTACATGAATGCTCCATGGCATTGCCCATCTGGTCTGGACCGTTCTCCAGGCTCTCTGCTCAGCAAAGTGGACAGAAAGTGAAGCCTGAAGCGGTGGCTGCAGGGCACTGGCAGGGGACTGAGGCACTTTTCACTTTGTGGCTGCTGTCTATTTGATGTGCAAACTGAAATGCTGCAGGCTGTTGGGCAGTTTATGTCGTATCAAGCCTCCTATCAGAGCCAGGTCCTTACACTCTGTCTGTGGTCTCCGAGCATCCACCTCAGTGCAGGCCCACCACTGGACACCTCCCGCATGGCCCTGGCTTTCCAGACCTGTCTTTGGGAAGGGGTTGCCCAGCTCGGAGGATGCTCAGTGCTGATGTCTCTGCCCAGAAACAGCCTTTTGCTCAATCTTGACAGAAGCTGGTGAGACTGGGACACTGGCCAGCACCACACTCCATAACAGTCTGACCGTGAACATGAAAAATCTGTGTTTCTGCCTGGTTCATCCAAACTGGACACCTGATGCCATCAGCCCTATGGATGCCCTGGGAAGAAAAGACCCGCTGCCATGTGTATCCTGGGCAGCTCCTCCCTGCAAGCATCTCTGTTGTAACCACAGTGAGGGAGCAGTAATCCAAACCAGTCACTAATGATTAGAACTGCTCCCTCTTCTACCTGTGCCAATAGGTTGACTTCTATAAATTCATGACTTCTACTAATTGGGATTTTCCTTTTATAATAATGTCTTTCTGGCAAACAAAATGCATCATGCTACCTCCTCGCCTCCTGCCTCCCTGTGCTTCCAGTAGGAGAATCTCTGTTGTAAATAGAGGGATTAAGTGAAAACTCTCTCTGCAGAAGTGCCATTAATGTTCTGCTTTTTGGCAGGTCTGATCACTTGTGGTTAATTTGGAGCACATGTCATTCTCTGCCCTCCTTTTGGCTAAGAGGGAGCTCTTGCTTCTGAAGGAAATATTGCATTTTCATTGGGTTTAATTCTTTAGGAAAAGAAATCATTCATGTCTCCTGACTTTGAAACCTGGAAGTCTGATCATCTTGCTATTAATAATGTTCCTTTTTGCTGAAATGTTACAGAAGAGCAGCTTTTAAGTCTTTGCTATAGGCAGACAATAGGAAGATGGCATCAGCACCATGCCCGTAAGTAGCTTTAAGGGAATTTTAAGGGAGTTAGATGCCAGAAGTTAAGCACCAAAGAGATGGATTAGGATTGTTATCAACTCAGTCGTGCTGCTTAGAATAAAATATCATATAGTGTAAGGACCTGCCTTGAGTAGTGGAGTTTGGGGTGAACTAAATACAAAACAAAGAGTTTTGGTCTTACTGGGAATGAGTTGACTGATGCTCAGTGTGAGTTTAGAATACATGTTTTTATCTCTGGGACACCAGTGGCTGTCCCCTCACCCTGGGATGCAGTGGTGGGAATTCCACTCACCCTGCTGTCTCTAGGACCAAACCTTGCTGTGGGCAACCCAGGAATGACCCCAGTGGGAGGGAGCACAGGGGGTGCTGGGGCTTCACGTTGGGTCCTCTTGGGGACGTCCAGTTTTGTTTTCCCTTCAGCTGAGGATGCGAAGGGTGAACCTCTGCAATTTGATTGGGGATTTTAAGTGGTGAAGAAAGCTTGTGGCGCCTTTAGAAAAGACATCAATAGCTGGCATGCCTGCAGCTCTGCCCTCTGCCTCCCTCCCCCTGGCCACAAGAGAGGGAAGGCGCAGGCATGAGGCACTGGAACTGAGGTTGTGGAAAATGCTCTTTGTCAGAGGAGAAGAAGAGATTTTCATGCATTCTGTGTACATTCCTTCTGGACTGGCTCTTGCTTTGTATTTAAAAATCTCCTGGTAACTCTCTTATTCTGTACTCTGCCTTTCAGCTTTGTGGTTTTGTTCCTTTTTTGTTCTTCTCCAGGTGGGTTTATCTCACTTGATTTCAGTGCCTTCCCTGCACACCCTCCACAACTGCTTCTCGGGCTCGCTGATGGGGTTGCTGTTTCAGTGGTCCGGAGCAGTGCTCTCCCCTGCTCACCTGAGAAAAGGAGATGCTTCTGCCTGTGAGTGACAGCAGGCAACCCAGACCTGACAGGAGATGAGAGAAATCTCTTCATTTCTGTGGATGTACCATGATCCCAATGCCTGTGTTTGGGCACGAAGCAGCAAACCTGTGTTGAGTGGTTGAGTACCAGGAATGATTCTGGCTGTGGATGTGGAGACAAGGCTAGATGGCACACAGGGCTGGAGTGATGCTGCTTAAGGCCATGTAGCAGGTCAGTGACGGAAAAGCAAGATGAACAAAGCACAAGGTTAAACCACCTCCTCTACAATGATAAACATTTTTTGTTCCAGCTGCAGGACCTCAGGAGCATTTCTTTGTGACTGTGCTGATGGGCAAGTAGTAATCCCATGCATTTTGCTTCCTACCCCATTCTAAATCCAGTCTGGCAAATATTTTGAAGCTAAGAACCAACATATGCTATAAAAATAATAACATAAAAATCAACATACTCCATCTTGGCCAGTTTATCAAAATGTATGTTCCTTTATTTCTTCCACAGAAAACTTAAACGGAGCTAACATCTTCCTGCAGAAAGGCATGTTTTCAGTGAAATGGTGTTGGGTAGATGACATAAAACCTTGTTCACCTACTCTATTTGAGCAGGGGAAAGAGAGAAAAAAACCCAAAACAAAAAACCCAAAACAAACTAAAAACCACCAAAGACCTAAATGCTTCAGTCACAGAATCACTGGAGATCATGGGGCAGCCTGGGGACTAACCAGGGCTTCAGCTTCTATCACTCTTCTAACTCCAGATGTCTCTTGCTCTTCCCCACTCCCTCTTTCCCAGCACAGTCTCAGTCCTGTGTTTGCTGGTAGGATTCAGACCTATGTGATGCCCATGCCACCAGAAAAAGCTGCCTTAATCTTTCTGGTACATCTTCTGCATCATTTTCCACATTGCTGCAGAAGCCTCTCACTCAGGGCTCTATTTGAGCAGGTTTGCAGCATGGCTTGTGTCTTCTACAACATCCCTCACCAAGGAACCCCACTGCTTCCCAGTCTGTGGGTAAAGAAGGAAATGTTTGGTTTCCCTTACACCCATAGGATTTTGTAGACTTGTCCCGTGGACCCTTGACTCTGCCTCAACCACCTAAACCCTGTTTTTATCCCCTCACCCACCTTTATTTTTAAAGCAAACTCTCTTGTTATATATGATAAATGCCACCCAGGACTTGGCCATTCTCTTCATGCCATTCACCAGACCGTAACACCAGGCCTGAGCTGCAAAATCCTCTCTGAGTGGTGGCAAACTAGAATCAGCCATGATGTATGAGAGTCTCCAAATAGAGATATTGAAAGATAAGTTGTTCAAGAGGTTTAAAAAATGAACTGTGAGGATTCAGGGTAAAGAACGAGCCAGTGTCTGCCAGGAGAGAGGCAAACCCCACACTGCTTTTAAGAAAACCCTCTTCACTCAACCATTTGCTTCAGCAACATTAAACTTAATGTCTGCATAGCTCTGAAAGGGAATTTTGATCAATTTGTGCCTATTTTATGACCACACATAGTGCACTTAATTTGTAGATCTTATGCAAATAGCAACCACTGTTTATTTGTTTTTAAATCCTTATCAGTGGTGATATACTGTTTGTTTTTAAACAAAGGAAGGCGAGTGTTTCAGTGATATTTCTCACTAATTGGAACTTACAGTGTGGGACAGAGCAGAAAGGAGTTTGCCTTTTAGCAGAGACCATATGTAAGAGTGCTCTCGCTTTAATAATGTTGAATGCTGCTCACTGTCGGCTCCTAATCTGGAAAAGCAAAGTAAATATTTCAGCATTTAACAGCCTTCTTTCCATGCTTCAGAGCTTTGGGTGGAGAATACATTTTCATAATTGTGCTTCACAACAAGGCATTTGACTATACTGGGGGAGAAAAGCAGAAATGTAGGCTCTGGGATGATCCTTGCAGGATCTGAGGGTGCATGGGGGGTGTGAACTGTTCCCACACTGGTGTCTCCCTACAGCTCCTCAGTGTCACTCCTCTACTTCTCACAGGCTTGTTCCTGGTACCACAGGGACCACAGATGGCTCTGCTGCCTCTGGAGAGGAGCACATAGGTGGAGTGCAGAGCAGGGATGAGGATGCTCGTCCCTGCAGATGCTGCTGCTGTGTGAGGTGGATCCGTGCCGGTGATGCCAGAGGTGTGAGACAATCTCAGCTCTCTGCAGCCAAAGCACTGCTTCACCAGCATCACGTTCTGTTCTTGTCCCCACCCCAGCATCACCCCGGATGCAGGGGTCACACCGGCTGGTTTCTGGGGAGAGGACCACCTCTGGGGTTTTTGTTCCAGGCAAACACTCGGTGTGGGAGACAACTCGTGGTCAAAGAGGACACAGACATCTCTTGTCAACACAAGCATCCGGTCCCCAACAGGAGATATGGTCCCACATCCTGCTTATAACTGAGGCAGAGCACAGATCCAGACCCTCACCCAGCTCCTTGTCTTGGGCATGACACTGTATGAAATGCTAAAATAACAGGAAAGGAGGGCAGGTCAATGCATGCCTGCTCCTTGAGAGAGCGATCTGAAGAATTACTCCTTGCTGGGATGCGATGTGACATTTTGCAAGAGGGAGAATTGCTGTGTCCCCTCCTCGTGGACGAAAAATAAATGTGCAGAAGTTGTTGCTGACAAACAGTGGCAAGGAAGGTGGAGGGGGAGTCAGAACCCAGGCATCTGCCAGCAACCTCGGGCACTGGTCTCGTAGCAAATGGGAAGATTATCAAGTCCATCATGGCAAGACAATGATGTTTCCAGGGCACAGACTGCAAAATCGTCACTGTGAGAACAAGTCACAGGAATAGAAAGCCCTGCAGAATGCAAGGACAATCTGCCACCTCGGTGTCTGGAATGGGAGAGGCCTTGACAGGGCTCGAGCTGTGTAAAGTGACCCGCTTGCCTTCGGGATACTCCCGCAGCAGAAACATTACCTGACCTGAAGACAGAAATGCCTAGCCCCTCTTCTCCCCTCAGTGTCACACTTTTAGGAGCTTTCTCAGAAGCCAGGTTGCTCCTGCTGTCCTGGTGAGCACCGAGAGCCAGGAGGTCAACTCCATCAGGAGACTTCTGTTGTTGAGGTACATCCCCTTTCACATAGGTATCATTTCAGCTGGTTCTCCCTGGGGTTCTGGGGCTGTGTGACAATCCCTAGACCTTCAAACCATTTTTATACTGCAGAAAACTTGATTCTAAAGTTAATTTTTTTCCAGCCAGCATAGATGAGCCCAGTTCTATTAACTTGCGGGCCTTTTGTGAAGCTCATCAGATGTCTGGGGTCTTTCCCTTAAACCTTGAGGCCAAGGGAATAGTCTCATTTAATAAGATGGCATAATCTCAGCAGAGAAGTTTTGCAGTTCATGCCAATTAACAAATTCGATGATGCTTTTAGCTTTTCTTTTCTTGGTAGCCTGGAGACAGTGGGACAGGCATACACTGTGGAGGCCTGTATGCATTTAGAAAGGGCTGGTTAATAACTAGAATAGCTGCTTCGATATTGGAAAGATTTTGAAGACCCAGGGAAGCTCTGAATGCAGAGGAGTATGGGTATGATGGAGGACACCCTGCAGAGAAAAAGGGAGCGCTGGCCTGCAGGATATCCTGGGATGGGGCAGGCTGAAGCAGATTGGCTGTCTGATGGCCTCTGCTGGAAATTATCATAAAACCTTTAAAGCAAATAAAGTTCCCTGAAACTGAAAAGGTATTATTTGAATGCTCTCTGAAAGAAGAGGTTTGAACAGCATGATCTATTCTGCCTCTGAAATGTCACGAAACATTTATACAGCTGCTCAGTTGGCATTAAAATCTAGGTCTTCTGCAGGCACATGGCACACAGCTCCAGGTCACTGGGATAAGTCCAAGACCTCAGGCAAGGAGTGGCTGGGGATCACTGGCATGCTGCAGCTGTGGTGGGAGCAGCAGTCCAGCTCCTCCAGTGATGACCCCATGGCCCCAGGCAATGCCGTGCAGCCACCGCTCCTGATATTAGCAGAACAGCTCAGGCTGGAAACCAGTCTCGCTACATAATGCTAAGGACTCTTCCTGAAATACCATGTCCAGTGCAGTAAGTACTGAAAATGATGGAGAAAAGGAACAAAAGGAGAGGGAGGTGCCAATATGGGTGGAGATGTCCCCTGTTCCCTTGGCTGTGAGAGTGGGAGAGTTGCTCCCTGACGAGCACACAGCCTCTCCTGATGGTGAGAGTAGGGAAAACACCAACTAGTCATTTTCAGAGGGCTGGTTACATTGGCAGAAGCTTGAATGCTCTTTGTCTGCTAAGCGTCTCCTCTCCCCACTTGTCCTCTTCCTTGCAGCCTGTTTCACCTCGCCTCTCCCTCACTGCCCTCTCCTCTTCCTCCTCTATATTCCAAGAGGCTGAACCAGGCTGCAGAGTGTCACAGACCCCTTGCTACCTCCTCTGCCTTGTGCTGCGTTCTGCCACCCAAGCAGCTCTGCTCCGATGCCTGAAGGCAGCAACAGGCACTGCTGTCATCTCCATAACCACGGAGAGGAGATGGGAGGGTGATGGAACATGTTCATGTCTTCCACCGCCTCGGGAGCTGCCCCATGTGCTCGCTAGCAGCCCAATGCAAGCGCTGGCATCTTCCTTCACCCCCAGTGGTAAAGGTCTGTGGCTTTGGGTGAATATCCTGTCTTTGATCCTTTCTCATGGCTGCGGTTCCCTGTTTACACAGACAACCACAGCTCTTTGTATCTGCACTCATTAACTCTTCTGAAGCATTTTCTGATCACCAAGATAAAGGTCCCAGTGTCTGAGCCGAGGCCGAGCCCACATCTCCTTATTTCCGATCCTGCCCCGACAGATCCCTCTGAGCATCACACCAGCAATTTGGGTATGTTGATGGTGGCAGCCGTCCCAGACAAACCCACGGGGGGATGGATATCTCCTCCCTGGGCAAGCCCCCCTTTTGTTCCCCAGCAGGCAAACGTCGGAGGAGACCCACCTTGTGCAGGCTGCGCAATGGTGAGCCGCAGGCGAGAGCCCCACAAGCACCGCTCCATGGAAGACATGCCTCGGTTACTCTGCTTCTCCTTCACATGCATTAGGGGGTTTTGGGGTGGTTGGGGTGGGTTTTTTTGTTTGCTTTTATCCTTCTAGCCTTTCTGGAAGGCTTTTGAATATACATAATGACTTGGAAGGTGCAGCAAAGGTTCTGGCATCCACAGAGTACGGTGGGAGCGGAGCCAAGGCGCGGGGCCGCACAGTGGTTTCATCCCATTTGCAAACTATAAGGCTGCCTTTGAGCAGAGGGGGGCAGTGCAAAAGAACATGTGCTAAACATCATGTTGGGAAGCTTAGCGCATTAAGGGGAACAGCGTGCTGGCTACGGACAAATGGAAATGGTTTGCGATTTGTTATAGGAAAAGGGGAGGCAAGCAGCAGTCTCTTTTGATTTAGGGTTTAGTGAACAGCTTTGGCAGGGCAGGTAGGATGGTCTTCTCTAGGTGTTTTAGCCAAGCAAGTGTCAGACTGGCATAAATCAGAGAGCTTTACCCACGTCTGTCAAACTTTTGAGAAGAACTCCGTGGTATCCAAGAGCTCACACACAAAGAGGAGTATAGACACAAGGCAACGAGACAGAAAGAGAGTCCTTGTGGAAATAAAATACCAGACACCAACCTGCAACATGTGCTTCAAGCCTAGGCTCTGAAAAATTTCCTTCAGCCACCTGGGATGGCACAGAGATGAGCTGCTCCTGCTCAACGATCTCCCATGCAAGTGGTAGGTGTCTCCAATATAGCTCCAGAGCAAACGAAAGCCCAGGTTGTTAAGCATTAATTCACCTGCGCTGTTTGTGTAGTTCCCTTCCTGCCACAACAGAGGCCATGACATTTGATGTCCTGTGGCAGACCTTGGTTGACCACGCTGCTCTCAAAACCAAAATACCTGCAAGACTGAAAGACTTAATCCATCATCGTGCTACTTGGGATGGTGGGACAGATGGAAGAGTAAACTTCAGAGCTGGAGTTGTGGGTGCTGACTGATGGGATCAGTTGGGTCAGGTTCTCTGGGATTTGGGAGGAAGGTTCAAAGCTGTAGTTAAAAACTGAAATCTCCCCTTCAAAGGAATTCCTTTCTGTCCCTTACTTTCTCCACCCAAGCCTGCAGGAGAGCGCTTTGTCAATGCTGGGACAGTGGGCAGGGGTCTGATGACAGCTGCAGCCAGGCAAGAAGCCTCAAGGTCCTGCAGACACCAGATTGCTTTTCCAGACCATTTTAAACTGAAAATTCACAAAATGAAATGCCCAGGTATCAGTTTTGGGGAAAGAAAAAGGATCAAAGAAGCAGAAGGGAAGCTGACACTCTTTGGGCAAATGAAGACAGGATGCTTGCACTGCCAGGCAGAGGGCAAACGTAAGCACAGAAAGATGCCTCACATGCCTCTTGCTGCGACGGCAGCTCCTGCAGAGCTTGGCCTCAGAGCATCCTCCGACCAGGGCAGAAGGACCATCTTGGGGTATCAGCTGGGGCTCTGGGCTGTGGTGTGTGGGACGAACCCTGGCTCTTTCCTACCTGAGTGACAAAGAAGCTGGTATGAAAGCACCAAGCATGTGTGGCCTCAAGGTCTCTTCCAGCTGCTGAACATCAGGCACTGGGATCTAGGTCTCAACATGGACCTCCTTTTCCAGGCACAGTAGATCTTCCCAGTGGTGCTCCACATCATGATGCACAGAGGAGAACTCTTCGATGGCATCACGGTGGCTGTGACATTCCCCTGCTGCTGCCCCTGCCGCATGCTGAAGTGGTATCAGGTCCCACATTGATGCTGCATCACTGGCAGCTGGAGAGATGCTTTTCCTGGCACTTGTACTCCACCCCAACACATAAATATGGGGACATAACAACTACCTGTGAAACAAAGACTATTGGTCCCGCTGTTTTCGGGCAGTACCCCGCACAATGGCTCACCAACCTGCTTTGCAGCACTACAGGCATAAATGTTTAATAACCAATAACACAACACTGGCTGGGTGGTGACATACATCAAACCGCGAGGCACACACCAGACTGTTGCTGAGCTGGGAAAAGCTTCTTCCCTCTGCATCACTTACAGCTTTAATGGATATAGCAAATAAGTCACACCTGACAAGTATAAAAGCGGCATTTCCCCTCTGTGATCTCACTGGGAGGCCAGAGGCAGCAGCTCTGACATCACAGCTAATGAAATCAATTTTGTTTTGTGAGGAGGGCCTGGTGCTGTCCCATGTGCCAGCCCATGGAACAGGAGTGTTACACATGGGCAGAGGGACATGGCTGGAGGTTTGGGCCAGCCCCGCTTCACCCTCTTTCCACCAGCAGCTCTGCTCCACCGCTCCCCCTCCTTTTTCTTTTTCCATTTGTTTGTTCATTCCTTCCTTACTCTCTGCAATTGTCCTTAATGGAAACAGCATCTCAGCAGAAGTCACCCTGCAGGAAAGCTATAGCACAGAGGGATTTTTGTAGATGGCTTTAATAAAAACATTGAAGGTCTGTTGTTGTTATAGTGCTGTGTGATCCATTAAGTCTATTAAATATAACAGAGGAAAACTGTGAAAAAAGCCAGAGGAGGCCATGATGTCACGAAAAACAAATGAGCCAGGGCTGTTTTCCTGGTCTTCTCCAGCTCACTGGCACCACAGCTCTGCCCTGTGCTTCGCTGGCCATGCCGACAGAGCATGGGCCTGCATTTGCTTGCCCTTCATTTGCCACGTGTGCAGGCATGTGTGTATTTGGGTTCCCCTAAATGTGTAGTTTCTAGATATTAAATCCAGAGGATATTAAAGCTGAGGGCCCCAGGAGGTCTGCTCTTCCCCGCTGTATACAGGCTCCTCCACAGCACACGTGTGCTGGGTAATTGTTAGCTTGTGTGCATGTGCAGGTGTCTCTGGGTACACATGCTGTTGGGTTTGGGTGGCCCACATGAGAAACAGGGACTGGCTGTGCTCTCTCCTCCCTGTAAAACACTCATCGCTTGCGGACAGAGATGGACCTGATGATACGTGTTCGTCCTCTGCCTGTCAAAGCTCATCTCTGATTGCAGGCTTCAACCTGGAGCCTAAACCAGGCTAAAATCCAGCCTTAAAACCAAGGACAGACCTTCCATCCCACTCAGGACAAAGCGGTCCTTCTGCAGAGTGGAAAGGTGGAAGGTGCATCCAGGAAAGGGATGGCAGTGAGCAGATTGTACAGTCACTGCATGGAATCTCCTGGTACAGCACGCTAGGTTCCAGCTCTCCCACAGCACCCTAAGCATCCTGCCTCCACAAAACCCTCCTCAAACTCCCTGAGTTCTGGGGGTCTGATAAGCCCTCCAGCAAAGCTGTGGGCATCCCCATCAAACCTCACTTGGTCATCGCAGTGATTAGCAACTGTCTGTAAAGTGCCTGGAGATCCTCTGATGGAAGTGTATATGGATTACATTTGTATTTAGCTCTTTATCTTTTACATGTCTTTGTGCATCCTGGCTAGATCTTGCTCCACTCTAAGCTTTTACTTGCAAAGAAGGGATAGCTAAGGCTGAAGAGAGGATGCAGGGTAGTGGGGAAACTGGAGGTCTGTGTTGTGCTGTTCCCGCACAGAGCAGGTAGGAGAAGATGCTTGTAGATACACACATGACATGAAGGAAACATCCCCAATTGCTTTAGCATGTAGCTATCGTACATGCAACCAGCCCACAGCCTGGGAAAACAATCTGGAGGCAGATTGTTCTGCAAGCCCACAGCAAACAGTGGGGTGGGCTGGAGCCAGCCCCCCGTGGAAAACAAGCACGGGCCCCTGGCAGCTTCGGGGAGCGCCAGCAGTGGACAGGCATTCCAGCAATTCCCTGCACAAACAACACAGGATAATCCATCTATTCTGTTTATTTGCACAAGATAATTTTTTTGTTGACATTCGAGAACCTTTTTCCTCTATTCCCCCTTCCCTGGTGTTGCTATAAAACATTAACGCCCTGGTCTCACAGCAGTGCACCAGAGCCCTTTGAGTGTCCAACCAGGAAAGCAGATGGGACCTGGCCAGGCAGCATCCAGGAGCCGCTGCAGATGTGGCCATGCTGCATTTTGAGCCTGGGCCTGGTAAGCAGGGGACTGGCTGCTGCTCTGTCCCTATCCACCCTTGCCCACCCGCAGCACCCTGTCCACCCCACAGTGATACCTGCTCCCATCTCCCTGTGCCTGCAGCCTGCCTGCCCTCCTTGCAGAACAGCCTTTGTTGATGTTACAGCTGTTAGACAAAATATGGGGCCCAACCAAAGTGCATTGAGAGCAGCATGATGTTCCCAGCCACAGCCAGATGTGGTTTTTCAAGGAAGAGCACTAGAAATAAGTCATGTATAGAGCAATTTTATCCCTTGTGTATCCTCCCACGTTCTGCCAGGCCATGGTTTATACTTCTGGAGTTGTTTAATAACTCCTGTTGGACCTGCCTTCAAAGAAGGCATCTAATCCTTTCTGGAAACCCTTTAATACCTTCGCTACTACACTACTTTGTGGCAATGAATTACTGTATGACTAGCCAGTCCTTTCTCATCGTCAGGCTTCTGGGCATTTACCATACATGATGACTTAAGAAGGGTATACAGACTTTAAATAGAACACCCAAAACTGTTATCCCTTTGTATCCACCACTCCAGCCACCAGCTATTGTAACTGTATTTGGTGTCTGTGGCACACAGGAAGCTATAGACAATATCTGGGAACAAAGCCACAGTAAAGGTTTCTGTATGCAGACTCCAGCATAGAAACAATTTGCAATTCTTCTGCTGTTATTGTCCTGGGACACAAGAGAAACATCACTTTCCCAGGAAGTTGTGCCACAACATAGTCACAAATATCAGCTTAGGCTTTTCAAGTGAAAAAAGAAGAAAAAGTAAATATTTCAAAACAATGGATGTTCAAAACCTGCAATGTAAGCTTGGAAGCCTACTGATCAGGCTGTGATTTTAAATACCCAAACACAAGGAATTAGACAAAGGAGCCCTTCTTGTGTTTACTGGTGGTGCCTTTTTTGCTGTTTTCCTCCTCAGGAGGGTTTTTTTAGCTGTCAGTACAGCAACAGGCCATGAGAGATCGGGATGTGCAGCATGACTCGCCGATGTTAGCATGAGACGTTCCTTTAGAATCCAGACTTTCACTTCCTGACTTCTCAGGGCTCCAACTCTCGAGTACAGTGTTAAGGACATGTCAGTGTTTTTGTGTGAACATGGCATAGAAAGCTTTCCTCGCTCTCCAGGCCTGGCTGCATCAAAGTTGCAGACAGACACATCAGTCATTGTATGAGTACTTCAAGGAAATGTTGGCCAGCTTATTTTTTACTCAGTAAATTGAAAGGCTGGAGTGTCTAATTTTGTGCTAAATATATGCCCAGGGATGAAGGGGCAGGTTTGTAAAGACCGTGATGGCAGAGTGCCCGGCTCTGCTCCTACGGGAGCACAGCATTCCCGCAGGGTCATGGCTCCTCCACCAGCGCAACCTCCACTTTCGAGATAGATCACTAGGAATCAGACCCTGAAAATCCACTTTCAGTAGAAATATTGCCATTTCCTGTTCCTTTTTGACGTTACCTGCTGAGCACAAGTGGCTGCTTGGCTGGTTCTTAATCCTCCGAGTAGGACCTTTTAATACTACAAGGGTTTTTCTTTTCCCTTAAGCTCACTACAGTGGACAAAATGCAGGTGTGTCTGCACAGATCTGACTCAAAGTGAGTTCAAGCAGGAGACTTCCTTGATTGCAAAAGAGTGTTTGCAGTATTTGGTCTGAATAAAGGAGTCTGGTCTTGGAATAACAATATTCACAGTGATAGACTGCATTATATAATGTACTATAATAAAAGATATTACAGTATTACCAAGAGACAGGAATGCAGAGGGAAGGAAGGAACAGACATGACAATGATAAATCAATCTGGGGAAGAAGTACCAAATGCAATATATTCTTTGTCTCCTTTTGTTTGAGACTCTGATAGATGTTTCCAGGTTCAAATAATAGCTCACAGGAACATACTTCTGCTCCTATTCTCCTACTTACACATTAAGCTGATTTTATTAAACCACTCAGTAAACAATCATTGCAATGCATCTTTCCAATTTCCCCTGCCATCTCTCTGGCAGCTGTTATACAGATGTCCACCACTGTGGAACAGGAGTGGTTGCACTTATAGGTAAGATTATTCATCTTAAAATTGCTCCTGATTAAGATAATGCGGGACTTAAGGAAGCTGATAATAAAACTGGTTCATAAACTTGGTTCTAAAAGTTGACAATCAGGGCACAAATGGTAAAAGAGGTGAAAAGAAACAGTGTCTTCCTGGCTGGGCTGATAGGGGTACAAACAGCACACAGCTTCCTTCAACAAGGGAGAGAAAATCCCACCTGTCTTGGAGACTGTTCTCTGCCACGGTTATAACATAACGTAACTTTTGAAGCCTCCATTCAGCAAGGGGCTTAATCATCCATCTAATTTTAAACACTTAAACAAGTCCGTTGACTTCAATGATTTTCTTCAAAGGAACAACCCAGGTATTTAAAGTGGCAAGCCCTGCTGAAGCAGGACCTGGCTCTCTTCCCAGGCCTTCTCAGCTGGCCTTCAAACTGACCAGCCACTTTTATGTAGGGCTGCTACACAAAGGTATATCTTTGATGCTGTTGATTTACTTTTCATAGGACTTTTTAAGCAGAGGGAACAAGAGGACTGTGATTTTTTATTTTTTTTTCTTTAACTGTGGAAATTAGGTGGAAAAAATGGTGACCTGTGACTTCATTAAAAGGCATTAGGTTGTCATCTCTCATAACATCTCCTGGAGTTTCACTTCATCTGTCACTAGGTGCTGGCCAGACATTTTAATATCAGCATTAAGGAAAATGATGGGATAACTACCAGTGGTTTGAATTGCTGATTTAAGTAACATTAACCCAGCATTACTGGAGTATTCCAGGTGGATCTGGGGCTCCTTGCACTGTTTTGGGGTGCAGCTCCATGCATGGTATGCCACAGGGCCAACGGGCAGCTGCAACCTGCCCTGCTTCTGCTGACTGCTTGGCATGGGCCATGCTGCCTGCTGCCTGCCTGTCCCTCGCTGTCCCTCCTGTCACACAAACAGGCATCTTGGGGACAGGTGATGGATGGCAGCCCAGCTCAGACAATGGCAGCAAGTTAACACAGACAGCCTGCATTGCTGTGATGGTCTTTGACCCCTAAAGGCTTTGATGAGTAACTGTAAGCCAGGGGGAAGATGACTTCAACAGGCTTCAACTCTTCTTTTTTCTTACTTATTTTTACCAAAAAAGCAACATTTCTTCCCCTTTTTTAATGAGCCAGGGGAAAATACAGGTGATCTGCCATGGCACTTTCCACTGGTCCGCAGAGGTGATCAGTTCAGTGAGACAAGGGACAGAGCCCAGAGAACCAGGTCCCTGCTACCGCATGGGCTGTGTTGACACATGGTACTTGCCGGCCGAGCATCCCTCCGTAGCACAGCCGGGCAGAAGAGCCATAGCATCAGAGAGAAGAGATGGGCCAGGGACCTGGGTCCAGTCTGCAGCTCCTGGCCAGATCCTTGCAACCCTCTGACTCGCAACAAGCAGGCATGA
>NW_009918502.1:85445-87497 GCF_000696875.1 Nestor notabilis
CACCTCCCCAAACACCTCAACTCACCTGGGAGGATGCTCCTCCAGCTCTTCTCCTCTCACAAGGAGGGAGGTGAGCAAACACGACAGGGATTTGTGCTCTAGGACCCCATTTCTCCGTGCCGCCTCTCTGGCTCATGCAGCAGTCTCCAACTACCCTCCCTTCTCTCTGTTCTTTTCTCTTTCTCTCCTGTTTCTGTTTCCACCATGACTTCTCCTCACTGTCACCTCTATGCATGTCCTCCCCTCCCCCTTTTTATCTCTGGATACCAAAGAAGATTAGACTTTCTTTAATTACTTATCTGTTTGTTGGTGGTGTCTCCAAGCTTTGCCTAAAAGCCGCAGTGGCTCAGATGTTATTGCGTGCAGGCTTTCTGCTTGGTTACACTTGTTTATTACTCGTTCATTAGCTTTTTTACATTGCTGGAGATCTGAGCCCCTCACATGGCAAAAGAGGCTCGAAGTGACAGCAGTAAAAGCCTCTGCTAGTGAGATTATAGCTGCTTGCTGACTCGGATGGGAGAGATGGAGAGGGCAAGAGGAGAGCGATGCCTTTGTGCTCAGCTGAAAGGCCCCT
Source organism: Nestor notabilis (assembly GCF_000696875.1). Taxonomy (NCBI): domain Eukaryota; kingdom Metazoa; phylum Chordata; class Aves; order Psittaciformes; family Psittacidae; genus Nestor; species Nestor notabilis. The sequence continues at coordinate 86,020 of NW_009918502.1, forward strand.
GTCAGTGTGCGTCAGGCAGCCTCCTGGAAAAAAGGAACTTTCCAAAACCCCATGAGAACTGGTTAAATTAACCCTTTCCCTGGTGGCTTCCCCCCAAGAGGCTCCAGGCAGAGGCTTGGGACCACATGATGGTTGGTAAGTGTGCCCAGCACAAACCCTCTCCCCTCTTTATTAACAGGCTTATTTTTTTCACATCAGGATGGAAACCTCAGTATCTTCAATATGTCAAGTACACAATTATCAGTCCACCATCAAAACAGCTCCACCTTGTCCTTACGGCATTCATTCCCTGAGCTCGCTCTATGTACGTGCAGGGCACCCAGTACCACAGACTCCTTTGCACTGACCAACGACCCATCCAATCCACATCTCTGCAGCCACCCACGATGGTCCTTTCATTCTTTTCCACCCTTGTATCCAATAGCCCATGGAAGAGGAGCAGTGAGGTGATGCTGAGCCTTGCTCCACGCATGGTCAGGTGCTTCTGCAGCTCCAAGCAGTGGCAGTGGGCAGCAGTGGAGCATGTTTTGATTAAAACCAAATTCTGTTTAATGCTGAGGGATCCTGAATTAATGGAGCAGAGGAAACTAGGTGGTGAAGAGGCTGAATGGTCCTAATCTGATCCACAACAGATTGTACAAACTACCAGCGGCCAGCCCAAGGTCAGCCAGTTGCTGCGCAGAGCAGTAGCGCCTACTGGAGAAACACACCCCAGTTGTGGGTTCTCCCCAGGCTCCCCACCAAGTGCTGCCATGGTCAAGCAATGCTGTGCTCCTCTGACTTGCTCTGGGGTGTGCTGCAACCAGGCCATTCGTTAGGATATCCATGTGTTTGCAGGCAGCTCCAGCAGTCTTGAAGGCACCAGGGTGAAGAGCAGCACTGCAATCGCCCAGAGCCCTGCTCCTGGAAAGGGGCTCACTGCTACCATGGCAGGGGTGTTTACATGTCCACCTGACAGATGGGCCTGGGCTGTGACTGTTTATACAGCATCTCCAAGAGGCAACCAGAAGCCCCCTGCAAGCTCCCACTGAGCACTTACCTCTCCGCTCCGAGCTGGACTTCTGGGCTCGGAGCTCCACGAGCAGGGCAGCATCATGACAGGGATGGTGGTGCCCTCCAAACATCTCCCCAGCTCATCCCTCCCCACCAAACACTGGTAGCAACATCACTGGGGGACTTTCAGATGTCACTGCTGCATGCAAAGCCCCCAGGAACCATCACCCGACAGCTGCAGGGATGAGCCTGCTGCTGGGACGCTGGGCATGAGGAGCAATAAATCCCTCCAGAAGTGACAGGCCCTGTGGTTCACAGTGCCATAACCAAGCCATGGTGTCAGTAGGAGTTGCCTGGGCATGATGAGCCCCTTCTAGCTGCCAGACCTGAGCCCCTTGATGCAGCAGTGGCTTGGTAAGGCTGGCTGCCATTGCCCACACTGCTGTCCCTCACATCCAGTTCCCATCCCCATGACAAGCCCTCTG
>NW_009918502.1:87514-94049 GCF_000696875.1 Nestor notabilis
GCCTTCTTTGTGCCCACCTTGGTGGCCAAGGATCTTTCCCTTAAGTAACAGAGAAGAAAGGCACCAAGAGCACACAACGGCCCTGACATTTTGTTTCCTGAAGCAGCAGTGTTGTGCACAGCCTCCTGCCCTTGCCCAGCAGCAGCAGCTCTGCTCTAATGAACGCACCCACTAATGGGCTGGAAGGGTTTTAATTGCTTCCCTGCCACCCCTGCTGCCAAAGCCAGTGCTCTGGGGCACACGCGTGAGAAAGGTTTCCTTTCACAATTTGCATTGTTCCGAAGGAAGCACATTTTTTCCCAACTCCTAATGAATATTGCAAATTCCAAGGGCTTGAGGAGATGAATCCTGCCAGGCCGGATCGCACTCTGCAGAAACACTTTGTCACTAGCTGTTCTCATCATGTGCTCTTTAAAAGCCGGATAAAGTCTAACTCATGATTATGGACAGCTAATGTCCTCAAAGCCTGTGCCGACAGAGTCTCTGGTTTCAGGTCATGGAAATGCCACTGTCACTTCAATGTCTTTATGTCCCAAACACGTTGTCAATAGGGATGTGAAATGCCCAGAGTCAAGGGAAAGGGAGACAAAGGGAGCGGGGCGGTCAGCGTCTGCTGGATGAGCCTGTCCCGTCTGCATTGGCCCCATGCTGGGGAAGTTCAGCAGCTCGCTTGGGCACCCGCTCCTCAGTGTCACCCAAAAAACAAGAAGAATCCCCTGGGCTGTGCAGCACAGGTACATGTTGCTCCAGCACAGCACAGGGAGACATCCCAACGCTGCTTCTCCACTGGTGATGTTTGTGTGTGCTGCTGGCACACATCCTGCATGCATCCAGCACGCATCCCACATGCATCCTGCATGCATCCGGCACACATCCCACATGCATCCGGCACGCATCCCGCATGCATCCTGCACGCATCCCCCATGCATCTGGCATGCGTCCGGCATGCATCCAGGGGACATCCTGCATGCATTCCTCATGCATCCGGCACACATCCAGCACGCATCCAGCATGCATTCTCCACCATGCATCCATTTCCAACCCTAACCATTCCATGTTTCTATGATATTACAATTCTATGCATTCAGTATGTACCCAACATGCGTCCGGCATGCACCAAGCATGCCTCCAGCACACATCCTGCACACTGCTGGGATGCATTGGCGTCTGGAAATCTTTCTGTGCGCTGGCCTGTGCAGTGCCAGTCAGAAGCCAGGGTGATGGGCAATGCCCCAGAAAGCTGTTTAATGTGCACAGGCATGGGCACGCTAATTGTATGGGTGGGATGCGAACATAAACACAGAGGAAGAGCACATTAGTAATAATCACAGCCATACGTTTAGAACAGGAGAAACAATTTCTACATTTAGAGTGATTTTAAGCAAAGCTGAAATGGAGGTGGCAGCACATCAGAGCCCTTTAAAATTAATCACTAGCTGACTTCGCTGTCTCTTTTTTAGGTGAGCTAAATAATTGTATCACTTCATCTCCAGAGGTAAGATATCTCTCTAAAGAGCAGGGATGTGGAGGAGAAAGCCCATTGTACCTCACACAGGTACACATGCTTGGAGCAGGGCTGTCCTGGACTTGCTGTCAGCTGTCAGCACAAGCCCTGCTGATGAAGAGGGACGGGATGCATCACCACGGGAGCAGTGGTTTGTGCGGGCATTTGGGAAAGGAAGGAAGGAAGGTGGCAGAGGAGCTGTGGCAGCTGCTGGCTACAAACAGTGAGCACCGGGCAGGGCAAGGCTGGGGCCAGCTTTGGTGGGATGCATCCCAGTCTGAGCATCCCTGAAACACCCCGTCCCAGCATCCTGCTGCACCTGTACTGGGGCCGACATTTCCGACTCTGCAGCTGGAGCCATTTAGATAACGCCAGTAGCACCTGGATAATATTTACCAATTGCACTAAGTTAATACTTTTCTCTTTCATAGTGTCAAGATGTCACATTTCTTGACAAATTATTATAATATTCGCTGCAAGCATATTACTTGTTGTACTCCTTTAAAATACAATGTATTTACAAATACCAACAGAGCATTGCAGCACTAGTAACACACTTCACACGGTTGGAGGATGCTCGTATGTCGCCGCTGGTATTTACTAGTAATGTCTACAAATATTTGAAGAAGGAAGTCAAACTACGGCCCTGTGAACCAAAACGTTTTGCCTTTGCTGAAAGAAAGGTGGAAGAAGACTCCTGCTGTGGGGGTGAGCCCCTGGGCAGGGGGCAGGAAGCAAATCTGCACTATTTATTATTATTATTCATTAGGAATAATCACCTCGACCACCTGGCAGGAGCTAGGAAGCCAGTCCTCACTGGAGCCATGGCAGGATAGTGTTGGGGCCATGGGGGGGGATCAGAGGGGCTCTTTCCCCCCTCACTTTTCCCTTTTTTTCAGTAATTGACACAATAATTCTCCTCTCCGCCTTGCTCTGTGTTTTAATCACCTTTAGCATCAGGCACTTCTTGGGTAATTTGAACTTTTCAATCTGGTTGCATTCCCCCAGCAGCCTTTCAGGCTCTCAACAACACAAACACCAAGATTAAAGCTCATTTTTAATCTCGGGTATTTTTGGTAGTGCTTTTGCACTGCTGTTTCTTATTTCTCCGATCCATTTCATGGTAATCGCATCTTAGATAGTTTAAATGCTTTCATTTTGCAAATGCTCTCCCCAGGAAGCAGGAGACAGACAAGTTGTTTGAAAACCCTCAGCATTAGTCACTTCCCAGTTTTATTTAATTTTTTTGTTTGTTTTAAAACTGCCAGTGCAAAATGAACGGCAATGGTTGACCATCCAAAAAACAGTTCTGTGACGCATTCTAATTTTCGTATGGGAAGATCCATAACAAAATCCCTCACTGCAATTCTCACACAATCAAATTTTAAGGAAGAAACATGAATATTGGTTTCCTGGTCTGGTTTCTTTTGGTTATTAAAAGAAAAAAAAATAGACAAAGAGTAATAACTGTACACAGCCTCATATAAAAACAAATGCTTCAAGTCAATTCCCTTTGAAATGAAACCAGTGACAATGCCATTGCACAGCAGTAGCTGTTCCATTGCAGTAAAGTCCACGCAGGTTTCCAGCATCGGGGAGGGTCTCCACCTGATCCTCTGTTAGTCACAGGCAATAATTCTATATTTTTATTCACCTCTCATGTTTGTATTAAGTGTCCAAGAGCACACAGGGATCCACTTTGGTCATACAACAGCCCTTGACATCCTTCCGCTGTCTGGCAGAGCAAGACGCCGCACTCTGTGAGGCTGTAACAGCACTGGAGTAAATGTGAATAACAATAGTTGTTGTTATTATTGGAAGCAGCAACTAAATGCAAAGAGCATGTGTGTACTTTGTTGTGCTCGGCATCATTATTTACAGTGGTCTGCTGACTGAGGCGTGAGAAAAGCAGCTTCATTTTAGTAAGAGCTAGTATCCATGGAGTTTTACCATCACGGCGTGGGGATGCTGCGTTGGTGCCTTCCACAGCATCCTCGCAGCACAGCCTCCACGGCCCAGGTCCAGAGTCCCTGGGGACCCCAGGGCCTGCCCAGCCCCTCACTGCACGGCGCCAGGCTGCTCCTTTAAGCAGTAAGTAGGTCAGCGGCGGGGGTCCCGCTCCCCATGCTGACATGATCGGCGGCGATGAGGTCGCTTTCACGCTGCTCGGCTCCTGCCGTGCGCTTGTCAGGAACCATCACTTCCGAGCCAGGGGCCATGAGCCCTGCACTGCCCCTGTGCCCCCACCCTCGGTGATGGGCTGGGTGGAGGCAGGGTGCTCTCCCCTTGCTGGCACAGGGGCTGAGTTACCAAACCCACTGCTCATGAGGGTAAATCAAGCCCTTTGCTCATCTCCTTGGCCAGCGGCATTGCTTCTCCAGTGGGGTAGTTGCCAACCACTGCTTCATCTCATTACAACTCCTGCTCAACCAGGGACATGTTCTGGGTGGGAGTATTTGGGTCAGTGGTCTTTGCAAGTGTGTCCTAGGGATGGCCCAGCACATATTTAGTGTTTGGAGGGGGACTGGCCACCCAGCCCCATGCCCGGCTGTCTGCATATTCCCAGCTCCAGGCAGCTATCACAGGGGTGAAGTGGGGTCTCAGGACCCTCGTGCAGGTGGGAGAGGGCTGCAAGAGACTGACAGAGCTGGGATCTTTCTAGTCTCCTGTTTTCTTTTGCACAAGACTGAGTATTTTATCTGGCTGCGTGCATCGTCCCTGAACTTAAAAATAGCTGGGTTCCTTCCTGATGGAATGGAGCAGTTTGCTTTTTCTAGATTTATCATGCAGATTTCTCATTCCCCTCACACCCAGTAATTGCTGCTGGAGACAGAAGGGCGAGGAGAGCGTTTTGTGCACGGCTTTGCCTGTCCCTGCACACACACATACCGTCAAGCACCGACACACTCCTCTGTACCGACACCACCACATCGGCACGCAACTGCTGATGGAGCAGGTTTTGGCACGTAAATGTTTGCCATCTTCACTGGGTCCAGTTTTTGATGTTGCTCCAGGCTGATGGGGCGCTCAGCATGTGGCATGAAGGGGATAAGGGTCTCATTCCTGCTCTTTAATAAAGAGGCACCCCCGTGTGTAACCCTGTTGCGAGTTAAGCCCAAGGGGCTTGCACAGCCAGGCTGCTAATGGGACATGCCACTCTGTGTTCATCAAGCAGAGAAAGGTGCAACACTCAGTTCTCAAAAATAAATGGAGTTTTGGAGACGTCTCCTGAAGTTTGGTTGATTCTCCTGATATATCCCATTCTCTTTGACTTGCAAATCAGGCCGGGATTTCAGGAGAATAATCCTCCAACTGACATTTCAGCTATTTCCAGGAGTCATCCATAATGTTACCCTTCTCTGAGTGTTCCTTGCTGCTGACACCAGAAGTAGAAGGACTGAGCTCTTCACAGCCACCTCTGCAGTGTGTCAGGTTAGGGACCTGCGCTGATTATTTAAAGCACGTTGGAGCATCTCCCTAGCAAAAAGCAGCCGCTCCATGGTAGGCTTCTCCCCTGCCTATGAGATAGCTTGCACCACTGCACGACACAGCCTCAGGACAGCACTTGCCCTAATTGCTCAGCCCTGGAAGGAGTTTCGGCTTTGCAGACAGATTAAGCTGGAGTCTTGGAGCTTCAGGCTGGTTGTTTGAACAAAGTAGGATGCAATTTCTGTTTTCTCTCCTGTCTTGGGGAGGTCGCTGCCGTCTGCTAGAGCCGTCCACGGTGATCTTGCCCAGGGGGACAGTGATTGTAACAAGCACAGACAGACTTACAGACAACAGACTCTCAGTTTCCTGCTTCTGTGCAAGTGTTTGGCCAGTCAGAGAAAGGGGAGGAGGTGGCACACCTGAGCTCTGCTAAGCACTGCCTGTGCTGCTGCGGCTGCTTTGCAGCCTGCCCCATCCTTGTCGCCTTGTTGGCAGTTGTGCTTCTGTGTCACACACACCATGCTCTCCAGCCCTGCAGCTGCATGAGACAGACATGGGCAAGGACATGCTGATAGAACCCAATACAACAACATCCCAGTAACTGGAAGCGGCATGTGCCAGACTCAGTAACCCTCTTGCTGGCCTCACCTCGCAGTCACTGCCAGAGCTGCTCTGATATCTCTTGCCCCAGCTTCTCTTTTGAAGGAACAGGGTGTTCTAGCAGTGCAAAATCCCACTTCTGAGCTAGAAATGATGGGAAGCCTGGTCTGTAGAGATGCCTCTATACTAGACTGTCTCCTTTCCCTGGAAGCTCCGAGGTTCTGCCGTGTCCATGAAGCTTCTGCCGTGTCCATGAACGGAAGCCTTCTGTGCCCTAGAAGGGACGGGAGGATGGAGCTGTGCAGCACCACAGCATCTTGCTTAGCTGGTGCCAGGGCATGATGTGAAGTGAAACAAGGTCTCCATGTCCCCTTGCTAAATCCACACCTGCACCTCCCTGGCACATCTTCCTCGAACCAAATGCAGACTTTTTCCCTGCCCCTATCACCAAAGGAGCAGCAACCCCTGCCTGGGAGTGGAGGGGCAGAGGACACCTTATCTCTGCAGGGGTAGCAGGGCATCTGGCCCACAGTCTTAGAGCCTCAGACACTTAAAACTGAAGCCAGACTCCTGCTCTGTTCTATTCCCTGTGAAGTTTTGCTCTCGCATTGCTGGAGTGCTAAACACACGTGAACCTGGGCCCCACTTGTTTACAGGCTGCTGTGACCAGCTTCCAGAGTGCGTTTATACAGAACCCTGTACGTGCTGCATGTGGGTGAACTTTTCCCTCCCATCCTCCCCACCACATCTCTCCACCATACGGACACAGCTGAGCAGCTACTAGATATTCAGAGCCGTGAAGGTTGATAAACAAAAGTGAGATAGGACATGGCACCAGAAAGACCTCAGCTAATGGAATTTTTAAGCTACTTAATTTGGGGGCTTGTCAACCTTGACAGCAACCCTTTAATAAATGATGTGTTGTAATTCCCACCGAGTTCACTAGGTGTGGGGATCGTTGCTTGGCGGAGGGGGATCCAGCCACTGGGGACCCACACACAC
>NW_009918503.1:0-2547 GCF_000696875.1 Nestor notabilis
ATATTAAATATATATATATTTATTTTTTTTCCCATGGGAAAATGAGTGATCAGTCATTGGATCCAGATAGAGATTACCATTCTCTAACTCATTCATTAATTGACTTCTGGGATTCCTAGGCTAAAATAATAATGTATTCACTCCCCAACAATATAAACTGCTAACCTATCAGACAATTATATGCCTATACTAATTATTTAAATGAATATTTGGTAGTCAGAAAATGAGTAACATTACTTTAAAATTTCCATAGCATTGAAATAATGTTTTTTGGTAACTACTAGTAGATAAAGAAAGAATATTGCCATAGAACGGAATTCCTAAGTGAATTTATTCGCAAAATAAAATAGCACTTTGCTTCAAGGAAACCAACTACAGCTTATTTTCTATGACTTAGTTCTTCAGGCTTCTTAGATATAGAAGTACCATTCTGCTGCTCTGAGTCCAACTTTGCTTATTATTGTTATCATCTTAATTTGGTGAAGAACCAAATGAGATAGTGAAACTGTTAACTGGTACATAGCAAGCATATACAAAATCTAGATCAACCACAATGATTTAATACCCAAATAAAAATAGCCCCTATTAGAGAGACCTAAACCACGCCATCATGTAAAAGAGGTAAACCAGTGTCATGGTAAAACTGGTTGTTAGTCTTCCATTTAATGCATCCCTTTTCCTCCTTCCTTTTAATTCACCTAGGTACTGACATAACACTGGTAATACAATACTGTTTCAGCAGTGAGATGATCTAGATACCATTTTATTTCCTTTGGGTTTCAGTGTACATTTAAATCTGATGTCCTGCAAAAAAATCTCATGTACAAAACCAAGAGCTCTGAATCTTTAAATGACAAAATTGATGGGAGATTTCACTGGGGCTTCTTGTTGTCATTTTATTGCACCCATCTCTACAAATGTCTTATATTCGTCTGGTGTAAGTTCCCATTTCTGACGGGATGATTGCCGTATGTGAGCTGCTTCTCCCATTTTTTATTCTTGGCATTTACTTTTTTATTTTGGGTTCTTGGCTGACATTTCATTCTGGATAACAGAGAATTTCCTGCATTATAATATGGGTAACATGGATGCTGTTATTAGTTTCTCTAAGACCTGCAGTTACCTCTCCAATTCCATCCTGTTGTTTTACTGCTTTGTATCGTATTTTGGCATATAAACAAAGGATCTTATTTCTGTATGCTAAGCTTTCTGACTGGGTGTTGAAGACACACAAGGGCAGCAAACCTCCCTATTGTGTTTATGAAGTAATTACAGAATCACTCAAATTCCTGTGTTCCGGGATGTCAGGTGAAGGAATTTCCTCTTCTGTGAAATGTGAAAGAGGAAAACATGCAAAATTGCAAGCCAAGGAGAACCTGACAATTCCTGAAGTGTCATTTTTATATACCAGTGTCCAGTAGACAGAGGACTACCTAATTTGCACGTCTATCTCGTCTGCATCTAAGTGGACCTGTAATAGGACAGGACCATTAGAATCACTCTATCTCCACTGTAGATGGTATGATTCCTCTAAAATGCTGGTAGGATTAATAGTAGTTTAATTTATGAAAGATCCTTGTTGCACTGAGAAGCTGTATGAAACACACTCAACCCTGCTGAGGTTTTTGGCCTCTCTAAGTAAAATTCTAAACAAAACAGTGGCAACTCTATCACCACTTATTTTCCAAGTGAGATTTCCCTATATAGAGAAAACATTACTTGGGTATACTGTTCTTGCATATGAACTATTTGTGATTAAGATGCTGGAGATTAGAAATATTTAAACATTTCTTCTGATTTTCCTTAGAGCTTAGAGAAGGAGTCACTTCACAAAATTACCCAAACCTTATTGAGAATTATTTTTGTTAGGTGCTCCAGCAACATAGCAGTCACTGTCAGCTGAGTGTTTAATTTAGTCTTAGCATTACTTAGAAGAGTATTCTCTGTTTCAAAACTTGCTAAAGCTAATGGAAATATCCACAGTGATTTCAGTGAGAACTGGATCATGCCCTTGCTGATCATAATGTGCAGGTCTGATGTTTTCTGACTGCTACTGAAAACTGTCTTGTAAACGAACCCCTTTACAGGTGTGATGGCACTTCACTCATGAATCATATGTGTTGGCTGTTATCACTCTCCTCAGTGTGGTGAAAGCTGATAATTATGCAGCTGAGAGCATAGCTGAAGATTTTTAAAGCAATATTTAAGTCTTCTCCCTTAGCACCTTAAAGTAAATAAGTGATGCAATGAAATGGGACTGTATGGCTTAAACAGAGAGAAAGGTCTTCACATTTTCTTCCAAAGAAATTCACTAACTGCTCTGGGCATATCTGCAGTAACTGAGCATTCTAAATGTTTAAGTTCACCTTTGACAATATGATTTAGAAGGAGATAGAGATTCTAATGATTGTCTAAAATGTATTAAGTGTGTTACAAATGCCTTTCAGTCATTTCCATCTCTGTGAGATCAAGGTGTCTCAAGAAAATGACTGAATAGAATCATAGAATAGTTAGGGTTGGAAAGGACCTTAAGATCATCTAATTCCA
>NW_009918504.1:0-308 GCF_000696875.1 Nestor notabilis
TGGGTAGAGAAGTGATTCAGAGCAGCCCTGTAGTGAAGGACTTGGGGGCGTTGGTTGATGAGAAACTCGACATGAGCAGCTAGTGTGCGCTTGCAGCCCAGAAAGCCAACCAAATCCTGGGCTGCATCAAAAGAAGCATGACCAGCAGGTTGAAGGAGGTGATCCTGCACCTCTACTCTGCTCTCATGAGACCCCCCTTGGAGTATTTTGTACAGTTCTGGTGTCCTCACCATAAAAAGGACATGGAGCTGTTGGAGCAAGTCCAGAGGAGGGCCACGAGGATGATTAGAGGGCTGGAGCACCTCTCG
>NW_009918504.1:385-11194 GCF_000696875.1 Nestor notabilis
GGCCTATAAGGATGCTGGGGAGGGACCCTTCGTTAGGGACACTAGTGGTAGGACAAGGGGTAATGGCTTTAAACTTAAGCAGGGGAAGTTTAGATTAGATATAAGGAAGAAGTTCTTCACAGTGAGGGTGCTGAGGCACTGGAATAGGTTGCCCAAGGAAGTTGTGAATGCTTCAACCCTGGCAGTGTTCAAGGCCAGGTTGGACAGAGCCTTGGGCAACATGGTTTAGTGCGAGGTGTCCCTGCTCATGGCAGGGGGGTTGGAACTGGATGATCTTAAGGTCCTTTCCAACCCAAACTATTCTATGACTCTATGATTCTAATCTGATTCATTCTTTTTCAATTTTTATCCATCTCTTTCTATTTCTTTTATCAAAAAAATCATAAGAAAAAGCAATGAAGCTTGGTAATGTATTTATCTGTCTATATTTTAACTTTAAAAAAAACCCAACTTTTAGAACCGATCTTAGTTATTAAAAACTCAGATCCTTATGGAAAACTCCTTTATTTTGAACTGCATTTCCATAATTAGAAATACAATAGTCTTGGGCAGAATGGCATTGAAAGAGCTTCTGATAAGTCTTTGGAAGTACATCTAGTGACTTTAGATTTGATTCTTTACAGAGTCCCTGCTGCTGGAGATAGAGTGAAAAGAAAATAGAAAAATTATTTCTAATCATAGAATAATGCTTACCAATACTCAGTGTGAATTCAAGAGATAGATAAAAATGTTTTCTTGTCTACCTGGGGAAAATTTTAACACCTTGAGGATTAATGGTGAAGCTCTGTTAAATTCCCTTCTGTGTTTTGTATTGGTGTATCTGAGATTAAACTTTCATGGCTAAAAGAATAGTAAAATTTGCGATAGGAACAGTGGTTGGACGTATAATATGGGGACAGCAAAAGCTTATGAAGAGTTCGCGAGTGTAGAGAAAGCGAAATACAAATTAAACTTTAAATTGTATTTTTGTATTTATTTTTTTTAAGAGACATGTAAACTGTTGACTAACCTACAATCCTGGGTATTTTAACTGCATCTATAAATATAATCCTTACAAAATGTTGCCTACTCTGCAATTCTGGTCATTAGTTAAAATTCAGAACCATTGTTTGGTAGAAGAAATGGGGCTCCAGAGACTTACTTCTCAAATGAATGACTCACTGTGCAATTCACTCCTCTCTTTCTGTGGCAGTATAATTTTGACAGGAAGAGTGGAGCATCAATCCAGCCTTGAACAGCCTAGACATGGACAGTGACAGGAGTGCTTCAATGGGCATCAGTGATTTCAGTGGATTTTCCTCGCAAGAACTGAACATTATTATTTCACACACATCCTGAGGTAGATACCATGTAGTAAAGGCCAAAAACATTGGTAGTGTTTCTTCTACTTCTGTTTTAAAGAAAGTGGAAGAGAGCATTTCACTAGACAAGGAATCTGTTCTTATTCCTGAATTTAATTGTTTCCAGAGGAAATGCAAACCATTCAGGGTAGTCAGGCTGGGGAAAGTCTTATTTCTGGGCCCCGACTAGGCTTAGTCTTCCAAGAAAAATTGCAGAATTACACCACTGTCTTCAAAGTGGGTGCTTGTAGATGTCCACACTTGCAGGCACACAGGAAATATAAAATATTCCTGTAGGTCCAGGTAGTCTGGAAAGAGATTTTCTCATCAGAGTTTGGATTTAGACACCTTATTTCCACATTGGAGCCTTCTGGGCTATATCCTTACTCGCTACCACCAAGTCTCACAGAGTGTGGCTGAGCAGGGAAACAAGTGCTGCCCCTGGGCTGGCATCCACAGCCAGTACACAACTGACAGCTGCACAGTAAGTACAAGCTGCAGTAGGATAAAAAGATAGGGAGTATAAAAAGTCTTTGATTTGCATTCAAGATCTCAGGGTAAATCTGCAAGGATTTAGCTGTGAAAATACGTCTCTCATGCAAAATTATCCCAGTCAAGAGTGTGAATCTGGGCCTTGAACACATTACCAGAATTTTAACATGTGCACATACAAAATACAAACTAGATAGGTTTGCCTTCCTAAACCAATGAATACTTGAACAGTTCAGTCATTTGTTTTACTGCCAGCATGTTTTGAAAAAGTAGTTTCTGTATGCAGAGAAAGGATAAGGAGACTAAGGGGACTAATGCAAAGTATATATATGAAAATTATGGAGCAATTCCATTTGTATCCATTTACATATTTGCATAGGGTTATTTTTTTCTTATTAGGAAGGGCAATTACTGTAGATTGGCAGGCTAATTTACCAAGGTTAGTGTAACTTCGGTTGTTTACAGCATTTAATATTAAATGATAGCATATTTAGCCTTTTTCTGTCAAATGTTTTCAACACTAAATAATTTCTGAGTTGTTGTGATCTGGCAACTGGGAAGCACTCCAAGCAGAGAGATTAGATATATCTAGTTTACATGAGTCACTTAGAATAATTTGAAAATACTCACATAAGACTGAAAACGTAAGAACGTTATATAAATAATCTGGTTAGGCTTCTGCTGCAAAATACAAACTGATAATAGTGCCGTGGATCTTTTATATTGAAGATTAATGCCATCTTTTTTAAAGGTAAAGCTACTCCATCATTCTGCTAAAACATCCTACTTTCTTTGCCAGCATGCCATCATTATTCTATAGGAAAGCCTACCATTGTCAGATGATAATGCAATATTCATCTGTGGTGAATATCACTGTGATAGTTATGCCCATATTATATTCCTTTCCCTTTTTCCTTCCCTTCTGTTTCCTTCCCTTTCCTGGAAATCATTTGTCCTTCTCTTCTGCTGCTTAATCTCTTTCTCCTCCCCCCCAACATTTCCTTTTTTTTTTTTTCCTACTCTAAAAGCTTCATATAGAAGGACAAATACATTTCATCAAAGGGAAGGATTTCCTGCTCTAAGAGATCGTTCTTCTGTGATATGTATATTTCTGTATATGTATATGAGGCATTTTCTTTAGCCTCTACCTGCCATGTGGTCTTTGTTTTCTAACCTGTTTAATCATGTATGACAGTTTATTGCATGAATGCTTTTGCCTTTCCAATAAGGTGTTCTGACTTAGTATTTCAATCTTCCTATCTCTTGTAAGCTCCCTCCAGTGATTGATTAAAACAGATATATATTCATGGCCTACAAAAATAAGAAGTTATTATAACATTCTAAAGTATCTCAAGCATGCAAATCCAATGGTGAAATTCTGGCCTTACAACAGAAAAACTCTTATCATTTCTAGGGGGCTGAGATTTCACCCCAAGGATGAAGGGAAATTATTTATGGTAGCACAGCGGAATATAGCTATGAATAATTTGATGAGATTAAGACAGAATAAATTTCTATCAGTGGGATGTGCTATGTCAGGGATCAGTATACCAAAGGAAGTAATAGAAGATCTGTAGATTCAAACATTTCAAACTAGCTTTGAAGAAGGACTAGATAGTAATGCAGTGGGAAACTTAATGGATTGCCTCTCCAGTTCTTGTAATTCAAAAGAGCTCCTATCGCTGCCTGCTTATCCCTTTTCAGTTGATTTTCCAAAGGAAAATTAAACTCATAGTCTTCATGATGCATTTTTGTATGTATCTGTTTGGAATTAAATGATCAGATTGAATCCTATTTGACAGAGGGTTAAGGGTTTAGAAGATCAAGACTTAAGTATAGGCATTGCGGAAAAAATGCTGCTAGAGAGACAATGACAGGCATAGTTAATAGTCTTGACTAAAGCCTAATGAGACACCAGAGAATCCATGACAGAGAAATTCTGGTAGCCAAGTTCATTCATTCCATCATCTATAATTTTTTTTAAAATTCATTTGTGTTGCTAAATGCCTTTAAGCACTGACATAATAAAAAAATAAAGCAATTCAAGAATACGAATTCGGGTCACGTATTTACGGTTGCTAGCAAGAATATATGCTGTAAACTGGGATCTCCTCTATTAGAAACAGTATGAGAAAGGCCCAGATATATCAACTGATATGGTTATGAGACATCATAATGGTGTAGAAGGAAAATGTAATTCTAGGATATATTATTTTAGTTTTAGTGGAGAAACTTCCACCTTTCTCCTGTCATAAAATGTCAAAAAGCTTTCAAACTTTTGTGGAGCCTGTGAAGGTCAGATCTCACTCAGACCTGCCAGAACAGAACAGCTTTTATGAACTACCGAAACCTACATGTAGTCTGGCATTGTTTCCCAGTGGTAGTCCTACACTAGCTATTTTGAGGAAATAAAAACTAAATCTGTATTTTACCATTACATTTGTAATGATTTCATATTACATTGGATGTCCTTTCTTTGTAGTCTAAGACACCATTGTTCAGTAGACTCAGCAATGAGAAGCAACTTCCTGTTCCAGATTAAATGCATTATTCTACTGAAAACACTTCCAAAGTGTGAGTTCTGCTTATACATTAGCTCAGAAAGGCTTTCAGCCTGCAGAAATTTAGTTTTGTTCTGTACTGCCTAATATGGTGTTAATGTAATGATATCAGAGAAGTGTGGGGCGGATATCAACAATATCAATGAAAATGTAGAAGAATCTGCTAGAAACAGGATTTTTAATTACTCACAGTGGACAGCATGACTTGGAACAACTCAGGAAGACAGCTAATACACTGATTCTCTGTGACGTAAATGTGCCCTGTCATGGACAGAGGCCACTAGCTGAAGTAATCTCTGTTTCTCGTTTCTTTTCTTGATTTCTCAAGAAGTGGAGTTCAGACTTACCTTCTCCATATATTTACAGCCACAGATGCCACACATCCATGAGCTCAGCATATGTATCTGACTTCTACCAATTCTTGCAAATGTTTTTATATTCTTTCTTTCCTCCCTTGCTGTCTCTCCAGAAATGCTGCTGATGTTGTGTTTTATAATTATCTTAGTATTGTCTCACCTCCATGAACACAAAATAAAACATTTTCCAAGAACACTGTGAAACCTTTTCAGGAAAAGGTAAATAAATAAATAAAATAATATAAATCAAACTTCAATCAGGAAGTGGTAATTTATGTTTGCCTGATTGATGTCCAAAATTTCAAATATTGATCCTTAAAATAGTATAAGAAAAAAAAAGGGACAAACTATTGTTTAGTCTTCTCATTCTCCAAGGAATTGTAAGGAAGGGAAAAGTGCATAATGGTTTGATGTGCCTTATAGAGCATTTTTCTGCTGTAAATATAAAGGCAGGAGATTTCTGGTTTCCAGATAATAAGGGCTACATAATTGATTAATTCTAAATGAAAGTTGAAATTATTTCTTTCTAAGATTCTTTTTTGGTGAAAAAAAAATAAATTGAAAGATCAAACAAGTAGAATTGTGGAAGATCCCATCAAGGTCAAATATTGTGCCAGCACTATAAAGCTCTCATCAATCATCAAAACCTAATTTCAAGCCAAGACATTTTTCAAACTCTAATCCTAAGACAACAAACTACAAATAACTCAGCCCTTTGCCATTGCATTTTAATATGGACTTCTGATGTGAAACATAAACATATGCTTTCTTTACAGTCTTTGAAAATTTTACATGATAGACTTGGCATTTTAAAAAACAGAATGAAATTCCTGTTTTTCTTTCAAGAAACAAGAAACAATTGTGTGTTGGTCAGGTCCCCACTTGTACACCTGTCCCACAAGCAGCCTTTCAGCCTCCACAAATTCTTTAGAGCTCAAATTGCACAGCCCATTATGCACTGATACAAGGAAGGACACTGAAGAATCTGAGTCACTGAAGACATAGAGCAAGCTATGAAAATAAGGTTGTTATACTGCTCAGAACAATTTCATTTTAAATAGTGTAAACAGGGCTCCATTTTAAAATACTTTAAGATAAAATAAACAGGAAAAGAGTTATCCTCAACAAAACCATATTGATATAAGCATGACCTTTTATAAGCAATAGAGACATTGGAGTATTTCTCTTCAGACCTTTCTCCCTGGTTTCACAGAGATTGTGTTAATTCCTCCTTCCCCTTTTAAATCTCTCCAAAAAGTTGTTTCTAGCATATAGTCTGGCCTAACCCCCGCGGTTCTCCATGGAAGTCAAATGAAGTCTCATAGCCCAAGAACAATAAAAATATGTCTGGAACAGGACACCATTTGATGTCAGAAGGAATTAGACCCTTAATCTTTCTTCTGGTTCACGACATTAGTCTTCACTGGTGCCCAGGATTTGCCAAGTTCTTCCAACAATGGACTACTGAAATTTCTTTCATGTTCCTTCTTTGTTCCAGTTTCAAACATCAGACAGCTGTTCTCATTTGAGTAGGTTTCTTGCATACTGCAGTTTCTCAAGGTCAACTTTTTTGCATTGTGTGTTAGTCTTGGTCATAATACAAAAAGTGAATGGTGTAGGTTCTACTTCTAAGCTGCAGTGTGTCTGTTCTCCTTAATGACTTCTAGTGTTTGAGCATATCTTTGAAGTGTAAGACTTGCACTACAGAATTTGCAGACTCAACATCAAGAACATACTGTGGAGTATTTCCGATTTCAATATTTCTTTGTTGAAAATTATGTTTGGCATGCATACAATATAGACAAAGGCTGAAAATGGATGGGAAGGAAGGAAATTATAAAGTAACAAACACTTGAAAAATCTGCAGAAGTCTGGATTTTTTTATACCACACACGGAAAATAAAGGATATGTGTTCCTTCACTTCATTGCCGTATTGGTACCTCTGACAACAATAACTACAGAAACCTCAGAAAATAAATGGCAAGTCTAGAATTTCTATGAATAAACTTAGAAAAACAAAACCAAAAAAAAAACCCCAAACCAACTAACAGTGAGGGTACAAATGTGCATGAATGTGTGCATGTAGTCATGTTGGAAAGATACCTTGATCTTAAAGGTGGGGGTGCTACTAGGCAAGGTGTCCCTTACCATACTGGTATGTAAGAAAAACTGTAATTGAAAGACAATCTTGGTGAAAACTGATATTTCCCTTACAGAGTGACTCCCCTGAGAGCTGGGGCTTATTTGAGGATTTTAAATTCCAGATGAGGAATATTTTACTTTGACCTACTAGCGCAGTATGTTGAGAATAATTTCCTTCTTCTACTACTACATTTCACATAAAAAAGGCAGTGCTGTCAGTTTTTAAACTTTTCAGGACTGGTTTCAGAGTTCGTGTTTTAATAAACTATCAATGTGCTAAACCATCTTTATTACTACTACACTAGTGACAGTTGCCTTTGTTTGACTTCACCCAAGTAAAACTTATCTGGGGAAGAAAGATATGTGCCTGTTTAAGGATTGAAGGATTTTGCTTCTGTTATTAAAAAGTCATTTAAAAACAGCTGTAAATGTACACATCATTTTACAAATGCGGTATGAGATCCATTCCTTGCCCTGAAGTGCTTATAGACTAAGATAGGGAAAAGATAAATCAAGAACAGACTCAAGAAAATAATTTATACAGAGTGTGGTGTGAGGAATAAGAATGAGTGGATAGGAGTGGAACATTTTCAGAGCTCCTCCTTGTTAAAGGCCAGATCTTATGGAAAATGGATATGATGATAAGGATTTTGAGAACGACTTGGTGCACTATGACCTGTGGCAAGTATTTCTATCTGAGTAAAAGGGAGAATAAAAGTGGAAAGAGGAGATGGAGACAGAATGATTATAAAGTAAAAGGCCTGGGAAGAACACAGACAGTAAGCAAGAATGGTAGACCTTGGGGTTTTCGTCAGGTCATTTTATGCTGCATTGTACCCATGATAACATCACATAGGGTTTTTTTCTAAATATTAACTAGGTAAGTGTCAAAGCATTTTTCCAGCTTGAGTCTAGAAATTGAGGTGAAAGTGTTCCTTAAGTCAGCACTGCTAATTTCTTTGTCAGACAATTTATTTCAATAGGTATGACTTAATTTTTCCAAGACACATAGACTCATCATTCTAATCATGTGTGTGTGTTTTCCCATTGTTTCTGGCTCTGCCTTTAAAACCCACTGATGAAGCTCCTCTTTAATGAGGCTGAAGTCAGAAAATCAGGGTGCAACCTTCACTCCTTCAATCTTAAAATAAGATTCTAGAACCTCTTCTAACCCTTCTTCCTGTCTGTTAACTTCTGTCTTTAGGTCCAGAATAATAATGAAGCCGGAAGGATGCAAAATGTCAAGACTACTTTATTTAATCAATGGCACACTTCACCCCAATTCTTGTGCAAGTATTGACACCTTATTCTCAAAATCTTGTGCTGCTTCTGGAGGCCTCACAAGGGGCCTCCTTGAGCTGTGTCCACATGTGGCATTCAGCTGTGACTGCACTGCAGAGGTGTCTGTCTAGCATAGTACCACTAGCAGTACTCTGAACATATTGTGCTCTCTGCCATCATTACTATTCAAGTGTTAATCTGTACGTTGCATATCAGATAGCTAAATATCTGATACATAGCATATCAGATAGCTACTGTCCGCAAAGTAGCCAGGCACTTTCTCATGAGCTCTCCTTCCTGGGACTCTGTCTGGAGTTGAGACTCCCTGATTTAGACACATACCCCAAACGCAGATAGCCTGTTGGCATGAACACCCTGTATGTTGGCATGAATTCTGCTGTGTGAAACAGTCAGACCTGTCATGGCTTTCTCTTCTGCCTGTTTGTAGTAACTTGCTGTGTAATTATTAAGACATTATTGCTCTACATTGTTAGTGTTATTACTGTTTTATGAACTTATGAATGAGATATTTACTGACAATGTAGAAGATTTAACATTCCTAGGTGCTTAATTTGCTGGAAAATGTTAGGTTTAAGCAAAAAAATGTGCTTATTCATGTATCTATCTATCTGGAACACAAGAAGGGTATTTGAAATATAAGTCTAGACATTTTTGCAAACTGTTAAAGAAATGTACAACTAAAAATATTGACTTTGGAATGCAAATGGCCTTTGAAGAAAGCTAACCTGGAAATTGTCTTAAGGAACAAAACTGTAATCTGCAACCACAAATACTGATTTTTATTTTTTTAACCCATACAAGCAATACTTGTTAGCTGTGGTAAAAAGTTAAGAATGGTAATCAGGAAAGGAATGTTTATAACTTGTTTTCCTTTTTAAACTGATATTCAAGACACTCCATTTTCCCTTTCCTTTTTGGAAGCAATAGTTCAAAACAAGGTCTAAAACCATGTTCCAGTCTCCTTTTTCAGACTCACAACTTGGCAATTGAAAATAAGAACCTGACCAAAATATATGAGAATCCATTGAGAATCCACTGATTTTTAATATTTAAGTTCTCTAAATCAAGCTTTTTGGGTTTTGCAAAAACACTGTTGTGAAAAGTAATAATATTCCCATTTACTTTCCTATATCCTTATCTAACTTAATTTTTCAGCTGTCAAGGGCAATAATTTTTCTGAGAAGCTGGACTGAACAGTACAGGTTGCTAACTTTATGGGAGCTAATAATAAAGCAATATGATAAAGTAGTATGCATTTTCCAAGTACAGAACCTTTGATGTGTTTTCTTCCCTGGCATCTGATTTGTGTTTTTAAATTAGCTTTGTTCAGCAAAACTAAATTATAAAACAAAAAGAAACAATTTTTTAAAAAGATAGACAGTACTGTTTAACCTGGCTGTATTTCTCACTAGCAAGTAAATGCTATTATAAGAAATTACTGTTTATATAGTAGACTCCAAAATGAAAGCAAACTGACTCCTGTGAAACTGGCTGGGACATTAGTTACAGAGTGACTATGACTTTAAAACACACATAGTCTGTTTTTTCTCAAAGCAATTGGCTTTTAATTAACTTTGTTCTACTCTTCTTGTCTCCTGTGCCTATCAGATAATGCAGCATGGATTTTCTGTAGTTTGCTATTTAGTTGCTAACAAAACAAGGTATCTTCAAACACAGTATCTTAATGTTTGTGTGATTTGCAGGGTCTTCAATAAAAACTGCTGGATTACACAAACTAAATCACAAACTGGATTCTACTTCTGGAAAATTGGTGGAACTATTATCTCAGCAGTGACTGTAAAAGTGAACATCACAGCCATCCCATCAAGGTAATTGCAAACAGTGTGCTTTCCTCAAATCTAATTCTGATGGCAGGACTACAGAGGTTGTCTGAAAGATTCAGGTGCTAAAGGGTTACAGGCTGTGCTGTAGTAGCATAACTTGATCTCTTATCCAGAGACTAGTCCTGGACACACCCAGGCCAAACTGTAGCATACAATAAAACAGACATAAGCAATCTGTATGCGTATGTGATTGCATTAAGATAATCATTCCTGAGTAATAAACATTATATTGGAGGCAAGAGTAACCCAAATCATGAATTTGCCTGCAAACTGGACCTTTTGATAAATCTGGAAACCACGTTGGTATATATTATAAGCACTGAAGAATATAAGAGCAAGTTTCAATTTTTATATCAGTCACTGGGGAGACAAATCTCCAGAGACCTGTCTTCTTATTGTCTGTGATAGTCATAAAAGCCACTCATTGCTGCTGTTTTAACTTTGGAAGAAACTGGAGAGGATGACTCTAAAACAATCACAGGCACATTGAACTATATACAGATAGTACAAGAACAGGGGAGTAGGTAGTTAGGCAAATATCTCTTTCCAGTATGTGTAGCTATTGTCTGTAGTCATGGTTAAAAAGTTGTATAAATAACAATGACTTAAAGTATAACTACAGATCAGTAATGGATGTTTTCAAATTATATTGTTGTGGTTGTGTACAGATTTTCTATTTGAGTAGTGATTTTTAAAACAACAACAGTATTTTGTCTACAGAATCCTGACCTGCATTTGGAAGAGCTATATAACACATATAATAATATATAT
>NW_009918505.1:0-7599 GCF_000696875.1 Nestor notabilis
GTTTAAATCTGCCACCGTCACTCCTGGCTCCTATCTCACTTCCCTATTCCCTTTTGCAGAGGAAAGGACATTTGATCTAACTATGAATTGGCTGACAAATTACCTTGGCTCAGTCCAGATGTTCCTCCCTCCTCAGGACTAGGAAAATCTATCAAGAGGATGGGGAATACCATTAAGGAAGAGGGGGAGGTGCCTATTCTTTAAAAATTTCCAGGCTTCGGGAAGCCATTATTCTAGAGCCCTCTACAAGCTGAACAGAGTGTTTTGAAGGTTCCACTCATCTTCTGGTATACACTTCCACTCATTTGTAAAACAAAGCAACTGCCAAAAACCAGTGAAGACAGAAGGCCAGGGGAAAAAGAAAGCACAGATTAACTAGAGATCCTGTGTATTTACTTTAGACTTGAGTGTTAGTGATGGTCTCTCTGTGAATAAAACAAGCTAGCGCATTGCCAAATTAACCAAGCTTGAAGGGATAACAAGAGCTGAAATCACTGCAATTACACAATGTGCACAGAAATGCCAAACTGAAGCTCTCTGAATTGTAAATGAGACCTGAGGGTCAGGTCAGAAAACACATCAGAAACCTCACTCAAATAAGTGAAGTAGCACTGACAGTAATTCATTGTCTCTTCAGGGAATTTTTCCCACCCTTTGGGTTCTGAGTCTTTGACTTAAGCATTAAAATCACTGTCTTCTGGTAAGATCAGTTATTAAACCTCCTTGCTCCTCTATTCTTTGCTTTCTTGAAGGAAAAACTGAGCTTCAGTCATGATACGGTGTTCAATGCCTGACCAGCAGTCATTGAACTGACTTCTTCACACAGAGACAGGTGCCTAGAATACTAATGGCTTTAAATAACCACAGTCCTCCTGAAATAGCTCAAAAGGGATACCCCTCACATTTTAGTTTGCAGTTTTAGGTCCACAGTTTAAGCTTAGTTGTCCTCTAGCAGCAGATATAGTATGGAGAGGGAAAAGTAAAGTAGAATCTCCCTAAATCTAAATATCACTGGATTTTCCCAGCCTAAAGGCACAATACACCTCTTTAGACATAATTCCCTGCAGTTGCCACAGCTCCCAGTACCTTAGAAAGGCTCTCTTGAATGGCTAGTCCATGATAACCAGCAGGCACTTCACATACTCTTCTGCTTGCCCTTAGCCTGCTGCTACAGTTTGGCCACTGGACCATTCTGACTTTATACACCTTCTGCACATCACCAGCATGCTGGAAAGGAATTGTTCCATCTGCTTCCCATTTCCATCTGATATGAACTTCATGCAAATTAAAAATACTATTCCTAAGTTATAACTTGGCAGAGAACTCACCTGGTGATCTTCCAACCAGGCTTCTTTAACTTCACAGCTCCACATTAGGTGATAAATTTTGATTCTTTAACACTTTTCATGTAACTTACCTTCATCAGTTCAATCAATGCTGATGATATCCCACAGACTTGCAGGGGGCCTGCACCTACTTGTACACAACCCTAGAAGCCTTTTTAATGGAATGTTATGGAGTATACTTTGGCAGGCCACTGAAAACAAATTTATTTTACTTGCAATATCACATAGTCAGCGCAGCAGTGCTGAAATGTGGCAATGAATTCCTCTCATCACATAGAGATGATGATCAGCAATACTACCAATAGATAGGAAAAACTAACCAAGTCATCCTAGTCAGTGGATCTTACTTGCATTTAAGACTGACACATACATAGCAATTTGCCTCTGTTCTACAGCAGCTGCAAACTATTAACTATGACAATGAAGTTGATTTTTAAACCAACAAATATGACGGCTATTATGAAAGTTTTACCACTGTCACATGGTGTGCAGTCTTTAAATTCGTCCTTTGCTGTGTGGCTGAACTTTTATTGAATTTTTTTTTTTATTTTTTTTTTTTAATTAAAAGGAGGTCATGTAAGGACAGAAAATCTCATTGTCAATCAGACTGCGGTGAACAAAACTCTTCCAGAATTCTCATAAAAGCCAAGACCAGTACACCATACTTAAAACACAGTGTTGCAGGGATACTACTCCTGTATTTGACAGCTACAATGTACTCCCCCTTATTCCCCATTGCTTCCTTCCACCTTCAAAACACCATTATCTTTCCTGGGCTCCCAGAAAATCTAGCACAGAACAATCCATTTGCCGATTGATGGAGTTTTCAACATAAGAAACCTCCAAAATTATAGCCAAGGCCCAAAGCACACGCCTTTACTGTAACACATTGATAGAAACAAAACATATGAAGACCAGCTGCCAAGAGAAGAAAAAGAATGATTTTAGCTTCTTCTGACAGCATGGGTATGCATCTGAGGAGTACATATAGTGGGATATCATACAGAATGTCTCTCATCATGCACAATTAAATTGTGGCCAAATTATTATGCAAAAATCAAGATGTAACCTTTAGATAATCTTCATTTTTCCCATCTAGGCCCAGTGACACGGGACAAAAAAATTTTGAATGCTAGAAGCCCTTATAACTATTCAGCTGAAGATCTGATTCCTCCTGGTTTCTATTTCCATTCATCTTCTTTCTCACCTCATCATATGAGCTACCCTTCTCCTTCAAAAGAACTGTGCAGAAACCCACAAGAGGGCACGATCAGGCAGAGAAGGGGGTGAGCCTCACTATTTTACATAACAAAATCATATGCATCAAAACACACACACAACTTCCCAAATGTCTGAGGTTAGTTATCCTTCATGTCCTGACAAGTTACACCCACCTTTCCCAGAGGAACTAACTCACTCCATAACAAGTACCAGACTTCTGTTAAAACAGCAAATAAAGTAGGACCACCTACCACCCAATTCTGCAAACACTTACTGGTAGACAATCCTGTATGCCTACCATCATGCACAACCTCGGAGTTTCAGCTGGTCTGCCCATGTTACTAAGTGCCATATCTCCAGCAAATGCTCAGAGTTATGCTCTATTACTAGGTCAAAATCAGACAAATTCTTCCACCCCTGTTTACAGTCAGCCTCCAGCACTGACTTATGATGGAATAACACAAGAAACACAAGCTCAGGTTTCAGGATAAGGCCCTCAGTCAACATGTGGGAGCATTTATGGCTCTGTGGGACCTACGTTAAAAAATAACTTAAAAACACAGTGTTTTCCTATGAGTGGCCTGTTTTCCCATGTTCCAGTTTGCTCTTTCAAAAGACTGGTAGGCTGAGATATCGGTCACTATGTGAACATGACAACATTCGATTAAAACAATAGCAATTTTCAAGTGACACATTTTTTTTTCAATAGATGTATGACATTCCTAGACATTCTATTAATTAGCAGGCCCCAGGCTACACATTTGGTAAAACAGAACAATCTGGCCTTTGATTTTTATCCAGGCCTTACCCAAGATCACCAGAGGTAGCCAGGCTGCTGATAGATCCCACACACAGAGAACACACCCCCAGCAAACAGCTGTACTAAGAACTGCATGTAAACCACTTTGAAGAATTCTGCAGAGAAAGAGAGAATGATTTATTAATTAATAAAAAAATGTTTGTGTTGAACTGGGCAAGCAGAATCTGTTAAGTAGACTTTACTAATCAGTCCCAAATTTCTTTCTGCATACTTTTTTCCAGTGACCTGCTTCAACTTCACTTTAAAAGCCATCCTGGTTGAGAAACATATCCTGAATGTTTCCTATATTTCAAGACCAGGAATTCAAAAAAGCCCATTACTTTCAAAGTAAGCAGGCTATTAATATCCTGATGAGCCTCTGAAATTAGCAGCATCTCATGTTCTACACCTACATGATGGTTATCCAGGAAACAGGCATCCTTGTTATATCTTTTCTGGGCAGCTATAGTCACAATCCATCAGTACAGTGGATGAAAAACACCATCTCAACAGAAGATGTTGTAAGATGCCAGCTGAAACACTCAAGCTTTTGATACTCCCACCTGCATTAGTAATTTCTGGTTGCATTGGATAAAGATCTGTGAGTTCCTTCACGTTTAGGAGTTTATTAAGGTAACCAAAACTTTGGAATCCTTCTCACTTTCTTGTATTATTCATTTAATCTGTAGACGATAATGGTCCTCTTACATCAAGGATAATTAGGGCTTTAGATGGGCTTTCAGAGACATTTCCACATTTTTCTGTGATGTAGCTGTAACTAAAACAAAATCCAAAGGGAAAAGGGGAGGAGTATTCGATCTTGAAGGCAGCCAGACTGTCTGGAGGAGATAGATACATTTTGAAGGTTTTATTGGTGGCCCTCCGAGAAAGGCAGCTATGACCTAAGCTTGAATGCTAGCAAGGACTATGTGGGTTTGTGTGGGAGGGGGTTAAATCTAATTTGTAAATGGTGAGTTATTAGCCCTGACATTTGAGAATAGACACTGCATTGTGTCGATGATGAGAGCAACCCTAGTCTTGTTAATGGCAGTGATTCATTCTTTCCCACTCCACTATTGTTCCCATTTACCTGGCAAAGACAATTAGTTCTTATGCATTCCCAACTGCTCATTTCTGGAGACTGTTCAGATGAGCAGAAGCACAGGATAAGAAATGCACCAAACAGGCAGAGTTCTGGGAAGAGCACTAGTGAATCTCTGAAAGGGTGTGTTATTACCAAGTTGCCTTTTCCCACTCTTCTACTTCCCTTTGCACCTGAGAAAAGCCTGGCTCTCTTCTGCTTTACCCGGAGTTTTCAGTCTCCTTTCAATTCAGGATTATTCCCTTAAACTCATGCTTTCAAAAATGTTTAAAATATCCTAAGATGGGTAAAGGATTTGGAAGCTTTAAATGACCTCAAACCTATGTGTAGCCATATACATTTGGTAACAAAGAGCAACCGGCCTTGGATTTTCTACTACAGCCTTACCCAAATGCACAAAAAGCAGCTATGCCCACAACTGTCGTATGCCACATGAGACCACCCACAAACTACACAAGGGGTCTATCCAATTATACTCACCAGAAGTCCACATATTAATGTGGGGGTTTTTTAATTGTCTTAAAGCCATGAAATATCAGGACAATGACCAGGAGTAAATCAAGACTCAAGCCTCCACACAGAGCTGTCTCTCCAACAGCCTGTTTTATAACATGTCTGGCTACTGCACTCAGACTCTGTTTGTCACTTGGTGAAGCACAAATGCAACACTTCTCAGGCTGACTCCCCTCCTCCCCAGCAGACTGTGACACTGGTAGACAGGCCTGATCCCTTGCAAATGTGAAGTGGCAGAGCTGCATTGACGTCAGTGATGATACTTCCCTTTCTTACAACTATCAATCTGGCCCTCCCACTTTTACAAATGCCCCTGAGGGGACAACATGAAGCACAAAGCTTGGAAAAGTACAGAACTAGGACTTGGGAACAGCCCATGGCACAGATTAGGGGACAGTAGCCATAAAGAGTTTGAATCCAGATGTGAAATTCCTCAAGGCCAGGACTATTCAAACCCTATCTCATATATAAAGCAAACAAGCTCAGTTAACTATTGGGTCAACCTTGCCCGTAAGACACAGCTTTTTGTGAGCAGCTCCACCTGAAGATGTTTGGGAGCTATTTACTTTGGGGCATGCAAACAGCTGTATATCTGCCAAAAGGTTAAAGCATATTCCACCCTTCATGTGGCCAGCCAGGACCACTGCAGCAGGCAGGGCAGACAAGCCAACTGACACACTGGGGCTTGCTCTTTGCAAATAGTTCTTGTGCCCACTGAGCACAGAAACCACAGCTGCAACTTTGCCAGTGGAGCAGAAGGTGTCACGTCCAGAGACAGCAGAGGGCATTCAACTGACCTCAAACAAACAAAGCTTAAGTGGAATGTGGTATCCTCAATTCCACCTTGGGTTTCAAGTGACTAAGTGAAGAGATGCATGAAATTCATGTTGAGTCCCCAGGCTATTAAATGCCTTCTGCACAGAGCTACATCTCTCTCCAAGCTCCCACAGCTAGCCATAAAGGTAGCTGAGCTTTGGCCATGCAGAATTCCCACAGATTTCAGTGGGAATTTCAGTGTTCCAGTCTGGACTCCAAGAATGTAGTGTGGGACCTAGAACTCTGACGGCTGGAGCCGTATTCAGTATCAGTGTCTGGCAACACCCATTTGTAAAACAGTGACTCATTCACAGGCACAACTTTAGAGGGACAGACAGGATGACTTTAATCATACATTTCCATTTCGTTAACAAAGCTCAGTAAAACCAGATGAGCATCCTGGATGATAATAGTTGGTATTAATCTAATGACTGCAGTGATCCACTGCCACAAGTAGGAATAGTTTTATATCCTGCAAAATGCATTGTTTTAATTTGCTTCAAGAACACAGCAAGTAATGGACTCCTGAGGCTAAGGACAGAATAATTGTTTAAATGCCTATGAATTTTATTTAGACAGTTTTTTTGTGAAAATCAGAGGCATGGAAATGAATTACAGAAAGTAATTTGGAAGAGAACATCTTCAAAACTACTTAAGCAAACTGGGAGTCTGGGACATCAGATAAATAAGCTGTCATTAGCTCTTTGCATTCATTGTAAACAAGGGAGCAAGTGGTTTGTGTAATGGGCTGTATAAGGAATGACATTTAATTCAGGCAGATATTACTGCAAGGTGCTCACATGTCATGGTTGTACAGTCCTTCTCCCTGACCAGCTGGGTTTCCATCCAAACATACAGTTTTAAGTGTTTCCCTCAAACATTAGCATACACCAAGCCTCAGACCTGACAGAAAGCACTGAAAGCAGATTCTTTGTTAAAGCCAGAGTTTGGCACCAGATTTTTACTCAAGTTTTACTTTTAAAAAAGAACGGACAGCCTTTTAGGCACCATTTTTCCAGATCATCATGTCTGGCTAATCCTTCTAAAACATTCAGGGTGTGCTGCCATGGCAGATTTGCAAACAGATGCAATTCCCTCTGCAAGTGCTCCAAGATGTCCAGATACAAGCTACCTTTAATCCTAAAGTCATGTAAATGCAGCCCAGTAATGCTGATCCCAAGCTAATATATTCTGCTTCCCAGCAGGACTTATTAGTTCAGGCTCAGCCACATGCTAATGATGGCTACACAGCTTCCCGTTCAGAGCCAGCTTTCATCCAGCCAGCTTGGAGCATGGACAGAGTGAGTTCATATCTGCCTGCCAAACCCTGAGTAGACATACCTTCAGTGACCCAAGTAGTTAGAAGTAGAAATGCAGGACAAATCTTGTGTAATATTATCACAGTCCAGTAAAGGATGGCCTTGCTTACTAGTTAGAATCATAGAATCATAGAATAGTTAGGGTTGGAAAGGACCTTAAGATCATCTAGCTCCAACCCCCCTGGCGTGAGCAGGGACACCACACACTAAACTATGTTGCCCAAGGCTCTGTCCAACCTGGCCTTGAACACTGCCAGGGTTGGAGCATTCACAGCTTCCTTGGGCAACCCATTCCAGTGCCTCACCACCCTCACTGTGAAGAACTTCTTCCTTAGATCTAACCTAAAGTTCCCCTGTTTAAGTTTGAACCTGTTACCCTTTGTCCTACCACTACAGTCCCTAATGAAGAGTCCCTCTCCAGCACATTTATAGGCCTCCTTCAGATACTGGAGACTGAGGTCTCCACGCAGCCTTCTCTTCTCC
>NW_009918506.1:0-48589 GCF_000696875.1 Nestor notabilis
CTGCTGTAGCTGAACCCAGGACACCTGTATGTGTCAATAACCATCCTCCGTGTCTCTTGTGGCCTCCCTGAGCCCTTTGGTCCCCTGTGTGACCAAGGGTCCTCCTCTTCTGTGGCCTGTAACCATCAGGTGGCCAGAAAAAACCTGTGTGTTGCTGTTTCCCCACAGCCTGCCCTTTTAAAGTGGGGAACAGGCAGCAGTTTGGATCTTCTCTTGCTGCTCATTCCCTGAGACTTTATTATTGTTAGTGTTTGGTAGAACTGAGAAATCTCTCTGGTGCTTTTACTGACTGTGGCAGAGCTGGGCTACAGCCAGTGGGTTCAGAAGTTAGCGGGTTGTGGTCAAACAAGCAGTATGATCACAGGCCCTCATCTTTGGAAATCAGCCCAAAATAACATGCTACAAGTCAGTGATCACCTGTTAGTTATTAAAGCAGCACTTTGGCGGAGGTCTGAGCGTGATCTGGGCTTGGGTCCATTCTGCACTGGTGCTCGTGGGTGGACAACACTGCCTGTGCAGTGCATGGTGCGTATTTCTTTTACAAAAGACTTTCTCTATCCCACCTATTCTCCAAAAAAGTGTCTTGGTGCTTTCAAATGCCATTTTATATATAGAATTGAGTGAGGTGCTGATGAGTAGCTTCTGCTCCCATGTGGCGGGAGCCCCAGGGTGGCTGCAGTGGAGGAGAGTTGAGGATAAAGTGCAGGAATTGCATTATAGTTGATGCCAAATTTAATAGTTGAATTAAAAAGAAAAATACTAGTTTGGAGATCACCCTATGGGGGACTTCAGTGGGTCCTTTAAATGAGGTCCTCAGTGGACTGCCAAGGCAGGGATCCTGGAGAAGTGAGAGGGCGACGGAGGGCGCTGGGGAATGGGAGGAGATGGTGACACCATCAGATAAATGTTTGCTGGGGTCTGCAGAGCATTGGCAATGATTAACTGCTGAGTGAAGCTGCGGCTGCTCTGTACATGCAAGAATGTGTACCTGAAGTGAAAATTTCCAGTGCAGGAGGCTCCTCCAGAGACCAAACTTCAGCTGCTGGGAACATGCGCTGAAAAAGCAGCTTGTAATAAAAAAAGAGGGGTTATTAAGTTACTGCCTCTCAATCTGCAGGACAAACTAATGCACAGGGAATTGCTAATGAAGTAAAATCTAAGGAGGTGCCTCATGGTGTCAGGAACATGGGACACAGCACAGGCAAGGGACTGCAAGTTGGAGAAACTTGTTCTGGTGAGAGGTATGGCTTTGGGGAAGTTATTTCTTCCAGATGAGGTGTGATGGTTTGTGTTCTGTGTGTTTGGGTTTTTTCTTTAAATTATTCCCCTGTATCTTATCCACATGTATGTCTTGTAGATTTGCCCTTATCCTCTATAGAACAGGGAGCCAAGTGCTCTCGGTCCCCAAATCTGCTTTGTCCTGGGGCAGGGATGGTTCCTGGCATACCTGCACGATGCCAACAAGGAGGGACCATCGTCTCACTGCACTGTACTGGCAGCACCAAACCCGAGCTGAAGGTGTTCTTGTGACTTCTAATTTTTCTTTTCCTTTGCACTTTAGCAGCAGCTGGAGGAAGAGGGATTTAACACAAGCCAAGACAAACCCTCATAAACCAAATAAAAACAATTCTCTTGGAGACTTTGCGTATTTAGACAGCAGCTCAAGCTAATACATCACTCGAGTACTCTTGAGCATACTACTTTTATATCCGAAAATGAAAAGTAATAGAAAATGACATTTATTGAGGAAGTTTTAAAGTTTGGGGGTTTTTGTTTTGTTGTTTGGGGTTTGTTGTTTGTTCTGTTTTGTTTTGTTTTTTAATAAAAGTACATATTTTTTTACAAGCACTTGTTAAATGCCCAGTGTTGACAATTTTCCAGAACAGGAAAACTTGGTTGTTCCTCTTGTCAAGTACTTGACATGCCCTGTTGTACAGCCAGACCTGATTTGTATTCTCCCCAAGACCTCCAGCTCCAGGAATGTCACTGCTATCACGCTAGAGGTTTGTTTGCTTTTTCATTGTTCCCTGATGCCTCTTGCTGAATGATCCTGAAGGAAATATCCAGCCCCTGGTGAAGCAGTGGTGCCTAATGCTGCTTGGCATGTGTCAGAAGTTCATTTTTTGAAACGGAACAGAAGGGAGGAGGGTGCAGATCCTCCTTTCTCTGCATTGCCCTTTCTCAAATCACATTGGTGTTCATGGGAGTTCTCCCTAAGCTCACCTAACTTGGCTGTGGGAAGCCGTTTGTCACTATCTGGCTTGTGCAGAGCTCTGCATCCACTTTCAGATGGGCGCAAACTTCCTTCCTCACCTCAGGAAGGGTTTGGGTATGGATGGAGTTTAAAACCTGCTGTGAAAGGCTGTGTGAGAGGCTACATGATGCTACTTGTAGAAAAACATACATGTTGTAAAATATATGTATATAATAGCTATGCTATTTGCCTTTCCTTGCCTCTTGGCTTATGAAATTAGCCATGTACAAGGCATGGCTATAATTTATTTTAATGCTGAATTTTACCTGCTGAGCACATTCCTCAGAATCTAATTCTAAACATGCTAGCAATATCGACATGTGCAGTGGTGGCAGGTGAGCAGGACGGGTGTATGGCTGGGAGTTATGGGGCTGCTGTACGAGGGTTTGCTCGGATGCAGGCTGTTGTCATTGCATGCCAGGTCAATGCTGGGGAGTGGATGTTTGCTATTCCCAGGGGCACATCTGATGGGAGTAAGGAGCCTGGGCTCCTGTGACTGAGATGCTTTCCAAAACAAGTGGCGGATGGGGTGAATTGAGTTTTCCCAAAGCTAAACTGTCCTGGAAATGGCAAAAAGGTACTGATGCAGAAAGGCACGTACACACACCCGCCTGCCCTGCAGTGAGCAAACCCGCAGCCCCAGCTGATGCCCCCTGGTTCTCTGCCCTGCACTTTGCAGTAATACGATGGTGACCTGCTTACCTGCAGAGGCTCGTCCATACCAGATCTCCCGGAGAGGTGGAAGTTCCTTGTGAATGGTGGGGTTTCCCCCCTTCACCGCAGCCAGCGGGTGCAGGCTGTGCTGTACCGGCATGCTGGGGTGCCAGTATGGGGTGGTAAGAACGGGCAGGCCCTCCCCAGTGCACATTGGTGTCACCTTGGGGTGCGCCTTGGAAGAGCTCAGGCCCATTTTGCAGAGTGGTGGCTTGAAAGGAGAAGGAAAATCCCCTCATGTACTGTGCTCCCTGAACATGGAGGGATCTGTGTGAGCAACTGCGGGGCCCACATGTCCTTCCCAACTCAGTTAAACATTGACCTGTTCCAGGCCATTCCCCCACAGTGGTGAGAGGCAGCTGTGGCTGATGGAGAAGTGGAAAGCAACTCAGAGAGCCAGTGCCAAGCCCAGGGAAGCTTTTTTTTTCTGCCTACAAGTGATTTTCAGCCAGGGGCACCGCCTCAGCTGGGTGTTGGCTGACCCTGGGGGTATTTCTATAGGCAGCTTTTTTGCTAAATATTAAGATTTTGTAAGGAAATTTAATCCTTGGAGCACCAGAAGGGTTAAAGCATCTCCCACTGCATGGAAGAAGCAGCCGGGGGATAAGGGCTGGCTAAGGAGCTCCTGACGGCTGACAGCACTGCCAGAGAAAATGCAGCTTTAGCACAAACCCATCTGAAAATGTGGGCCTAAGTGAGACATATTATGCACTTATGGAGCTGCTGCAGGATTTTGGGCCAAATGCAGCAGGATCAGTGCGTAAGGGAAAGATCTGCACTTCCCCACTGGCTCCCAAGACGGATGAGAGGGTTCAGGTTTTACTTGGAACTGTATGTAGTCATTCATTTCCAAGGTGAGGTGGTTGGAAAACATGTAGGGAGGATTACTTATGCAACAAGATTAATATTGCAGGGTGGGTTTTATGGAAGGAGTAGGGTTGTGGGAGGAGGTCAGGGCTGCGCTGCAAAAAAATGTGAAAACCAGGAAACACAAAGACCCCAAAATGGCATCAGAGCTGGGGTTCATTTAGGAGAAACTTACCCCACTGGGATTCCTGGACTAATCCTGTATAGGTTTGGAGCAATTATGGCCTCTTTTGCCTTTTCTCTTGGTAGAGGAGTGCTGGGAGGAGCATTGCACAGGGAAATGAGGGTTGCGGCAGAGCCAAGCATCCAGCACTTACAGCTGGGAGATCCACAGATGAAGCACTCTCCCTTCATGGAAATGGGGAGTTGAGTGCAAATGGCCAGTGCAAAATACCACTGGCCAGGGGTGACACTTCCCAGAAGAAGTCCTGGGTTCCTGGAGCAACCCAAGAGGTTCATGTTTTAGCCACAAAGTACCATCACTTGTGACTTTGCTTTGCAATAGGTCACACAGGGCAGGAGGGAGCAGAAGAGCTTAGGTTTCGTTTTGGGTTTTGTTTGTTTTCCCTTCTTTTTCTAATGAAAATATAAAATCTGCACCCTGCTTCCCTCCTGAGTTTCTCAATGCTTAATGTTTACTTTTTTTTTTTAATTCCCCCTGCTCTGCTGAGAACAGGTCATTCCCGTCAAGCAGCTTGGGAAAACTGAATTAAATGCTATGATGGATGTGTTGGAGCACTGGAAAACCCCGGTGGATTTAAAGCTAGCATCCATCCTGCTGTATCTGGGTGTTTCACCTGGATGCAGTGCTATGGCCCTGGCCCTGTTGAAGTACTCTCAGGTCCCCCTGCTCCCTATCTGGTAAACACCCTCTCTTGGCCAGGTTCCTTTCCAAGCCCTATGGGTTTCCTCACCTGCCATGGCCTGTCGTACAGTGATTTAGGGAAGGAGAGTTCAAAGGGGCAGATGTACCCCAGGCCGATATTGCTCCAAGCACTTCACCTCTGGGTCAAGAGGCAGCACATTGATGCTGCATCAGTTAATGACCAATATTTCCCAACAAATCCCTAAAAAGCAGTCTGCAAAAAGATGCCCTTCCTGCAGGTTGCTGGGGCAAACTTGCTCAAGTTTGGGGTTGAACAGGATTCCATAGGAGCCCAGTGGTACTGGAGGAGGCTCCCAGATATTATTACTTGTAACTGCTGAGCCAGAATTACCCCTTCACACCTTTACCAGAGCTTCCTGGGTGCTGTGTGGATGCTGGGGGTTTGCTGGGTGAGCTTTGCACGTGCAGTGGTGATCATGGCTACTGGCATCTTACCAACCTGCTCAGCTCAAGAGTGAGCAGTGGCAGCACCACCTACAGAGCAAAGTGATGCTGTGTTAACCCCCTCCCTTAAATTTGCCTTTAACACCAGCTGATGAATTTGATGAAGGGAAGGATGTGTTGAAGTAGAACAGAATAGACTATTTCAGATGGTGGAGATCCACAACGATCATCTAGTCCAACTGCCTGACCAGTTCAGGGCTGACCAAGTTAAAGCATGGTGTTAAGGGCATTGTCCAAGTACTTCTTAGACACTGACAGGTTTGGGGCATCAACCACTTCTCCAGGAAGCCCGTTCCAGTGTTTGACCACCAGCAAAGAAGTGCTTCCTAAGGGTACTCCTGAGCTTCAGACTGGTTTTATAACTGCCATCCTGGTGATGTGAAGCTCATCTTTGTTTTGTTTTGTTGGTTTTTTTTTAACCAGGGTATTATTTAATGCAGTCTTTTATCTGCATTTAAGGTTTGGTTTGATTCCCAAGTGGTGTGCTGTAGAAACGTGGTGATGCAAGGAGCTTTGGTCCCATACATTGCTGTTAGGGACAGCACATGGTCCCTCCCAGGAGGGTTGGAAGCTCTTTATACCTTTCTCCCATTTAATTAATTGCCTGAAACCTTCCAACAAGTTCAGCTGGAACCTGTAAGTGGTACTGATCTCACCAGAATTGGATTTTCCAGCAAATATTTTTGTAGTCAAAAGGAAAACATTGACCCTTGAGTGCTCCGATGCCCTTGTTTTGAAGAAGATACCAGGAAAAGCTCAAAGGTAGAGCAGTGCCATGACTTGGGCAGGGTTTTCCCGCAGAGAGGCAGAGTTTGTTACTCTTTGCACATGGAGTAATGGTGAATCAAGAGGAGGATTTGGCATGGGGCACTAGCTTAACGTTGAACTGTAACAGTGAACTGCCTCTGCCTTAAAACTCCTCTGCCTTAGAGATAATTTCTCTGCCTTAAAAATTAGTTTTAAATTACAAAAAACACAACACAGGAAAGTATGGAAAGCAGGCAGCATGGATTTTAGCCAAAATAACACCTGGACTTTATGCAAATCTCTGTTGAGAGAGGGCCATAATGATGCGAATAGGCTTGCTGTTTATTATGCTTGCAGCGTGTTTAGGGAGCAACAGCACAAACAAATGGAGCAGTGAAGAAAGGAAGATAATCCAGCACCATTTCACTGTCTGGGATACATAGTAGTGCAGCTAGTGGATCCCATTATTTCACATCTATAAAGTTGAGAAATATGGCTTGTTCCTCCCTCTGCTGCTTGTTGCTTGTATTAACAGGGGATGTTCATCTTAACTAGCCAAGGCTGAGGGTACCGGTGGTGCTGAGATAACATTGTCTGCGGTGCCTGGTTGTCAAGCCCTCTGGAGAGGACATGGGCAGGCAGCGATGCTCGAGGTGGGTTATTTGCAGCATATTCTGTTTTCCTTCCAGAGAGCCAGGCCCTGGTGTGAAGGAGAATCTGATAATGCAGCTGCCAGATCAATACTGGCATTTTCCTTGGGGTGCAAATGAGACAGTGCAACTGAAATGAAACCCTCATGTTGCTGGACGTTAGGAACCATCAAATAGAAGAGATTAAAATAAAGAAGTGTTTTTGTTGTTATTTACATTAATTTCTTGGTAGAAGGACTCATCAGAGACACCCACAGGAGCAGAATTAACCACATCTGATCAATCACTTGATGGGTGTGATTATTGGTTTGCATTCCTCTGATGGATTGTCAGCACCATCATGCAAAATAGCCTCCATTTATTGTCTGATTTCTTGGGTTTTAATGGGTTTTCTCCAGCTGAAAGACTGAGCTGCGCTCTAGGGAAAACAATTACCTTCCTCACTCAATAAGGAAGAAAAAACTGGAAGTTGGGCAGCAGGTGAAGGAGGGGGCCTTAAAGAATCACAGAGTGGGATGAACACCCCTGGACAGCATGTGGGCACGATGCAGCAGAGGGATTAGTTACCTGCTTGCCTCTGGGGATCTGGGGCACTTGTGGCTGCAGTGGCAGGCATTGCCCAGAGCTGCTGGTGGGGGAAGAATGCAGAAGCAATTTCCTCCTGCCAACTCTCAGCAGGAGCTGGGGGGAGCAAAGTGGTGGCAAAGAGGGGAAGGCCTTCTGCAGAACCTTAGCGCTGTTCACTGTGCAGGCAGCAACATGAGGGATGCTTGCTCTGAACAGAAAGCTTGGCTTGAAAAGTGACTGCTTGGCTCAGAGCTACACGTATTTTCTCCCTGTGGAAATGCACGGGTGATCACTAGTCCCTGGGAAAAAGACAGGCACAGGGTCTGCTTGTAGAGGGTGTTGAGAAATATTAGTTGTTAGCTTAAGTAAGTTTTAAATAGAGTTAAATAGAGTGAGTCACTTCTAGAGTTACAATATTGTGTGGTTTAGTATGCTGTTTGCTTAGTTTTACTTGTTTAGCATGAGTAGCTAGATTTGCTGGAGCCTTAGGCTGGAAGCTGTGCACTTTCATATAGATACTCTTTTGGTTGGAACAGAGTTAATTTTTGTAGGAATTTTTCCTAGTGCAGTGCTGTGTTTTGTCTTTAGTATGAGGAGAACATTGATAATACACTGATGTTTTAGTTGTTGCTGGGTAATGTTTATCTGACATCTAGGACTTCAATGTCCCATGCTCTGCTGGCAAGCAGGTACACAAGCTGTGCAAACCAGAAGATAATGAGGCCACAACTGTCAGCAGAAGCTGCAATTAAACAAGAACAGTTCATGGCCTGCCCTCATGGAGATGGAGAAAGAATCCAATAAGATATTAGGCAACCCAAGACCAAAACTCACCATTGGACTGAAGAGGCACATGAAGGGCACGTGAGGGGCATAAGATTTATGCACGTCCATAAATCCTAAGGGTAGTGGCTTCTGCTGACTGAGAGTGACAGGCTGGCACAGTGACACTCTGTGTCCCTGGCCACGAAACATCTGAAGTAGGGAAAAATTGACTGAAATACGGGTTTCGCATGCTTTTCCCTGCTGAATCCTCAATGATGTTCCTTGAAGGATCCAGTTCTCGGCCTGAAGATGCTGCCGTGAGGCTGCTTGCCAAAATGTACTCAGCAATGCATACTAACAGGAAATGTTTGTTATTCCCATGTGTTCAGTTTGGCAGAAGCTACATTTCTGTAAAACACATCTCTAAAACTATCTAGTAATGTAAATGAATATATTGAGTACAAAAATTGACTTGGGCTTGTGCCCAAGCTCCCATGTGCTATTTGTTTTCACCCCATGGTATTTCCTGTTCGATATAATTCACTTTTTATAGAGTATTTTAAATGTCTAGCTCCTTTCAAAAGCAGCAGACAAAGAGCAGAGCCCATCTTGCTGTTATTTTAGTGACGCAGTTGTTGTTATCATGTAACTGGTGTTATCAATAACAAACACTTCATTTCGCTGATACTTTATTTTTTCCTGGACAAGGTGTGAAGACAAGGCAAGGTGTGAAGCTGCCTAAGAAGTGATCATAGCTGATCATCCAGGAAGAAATACCATCAAAAAACCCCTACCAACTGCTAAGCAAACTTGCAAAGAGTGGGCAAGCCAGTAGAGCTCAAATCCACGACACCTTCCAGTCGTTTCTAGTCTTCTTTAGGAAAAAAAAAACCAACAAAGGAATAACCCCCCACTTGTCTGCATATCAAATGCTCGCAAATAAAAGTTTGAGTAGCTGATCCTGCAATTTCTGGTAGAGAAGACAGCCAGCCTAAATTACTCAGAGATGGGCTTAGGGAGGGAACTGAGCAGCTCGGTTGGTTTGACTTTTGAAAGGCTTTTCCACAGTGGAGGTTAAGGAAAAGTACTTGTTGGGCCCAGGCCCTTACAAAATAGGCACTGACATTTCCTTGGGATGCTGGTGATGCAGGGTGTTCAATCTCTCACGACAAGCTTTTTTAGCTGAGAGTGCAGCTTTTCTGGGAGAAGAAGAGATAAAATAAGGCTATTTTGGGCTTTACTACTATTTACTAAAGGCACTCAAAATCCAGCGTCACTGCTAGGAAGATGGTGTTGGAATGAGGTGCAGCTCAGCGTGGCTCCGGAAGGGGTGTGGGGCTAGTGCTGGAGCCTGGTCAGGGGAGAAGCTGTGGGTGGTTTGGTGGTTCCAGGTTAATAGGGTATTTTCAGCTAAGTGGTCACAGGCTAAAGCAGACCATGAGTGTCATGAATGGGGTCAGTTCTTTAGCAAAGGCTGGGACAAGGTGTGAAGCTGCTTAAGAGCTGATCATCCAGGAGTGGAGGGTATATGATCAGCAACAGCTCAGTTACTCAGTTTGGGTTACTAGGGCTGGCAGAATTCCTACAAATGTACAAGCTAGCAAAACTATTCTCAACTGTTTTAACCAGCAACAGCTCACCTAAACATATGGTTCTCCTATATTCAGCTATGGAATTCTCTATTCCAACCAGACTGGGAAGCAAGGTGTCTCAGCGGTGCCTGCCCATACCACTGTCCCCAGTCGTGTCCTGGGTGTCACATTTGTTAAGACATCAGTCATCAGTACCAAGCCATGGATTTCCACTGCCTGCAGGTACAGTATTCAACAGAGAGGAGACAACTTTGCAGCGCCACGTCTCTGGGCTAACAGCACTGTAGCATGTCCAGGTTATGCGCAATGTAGCTTTCATCACATATTTCACCATAACATAACTTACTGAAAAATCAGTGTTTTGCACATCATAGAATATTTATTCTGATGATAATTCCTATTATTGATGTGAACACTGGCCTCTTTCAGAAGTGAATTCTCAAAAATGCAGAGGTTTGAAACGGCTTTCCAAAAGTACCACCTCACTGAAAGGTCATGTTCTTGAAAGTTAAGTTGACATGTTGAATTTTGAGATTTAGCTGGAAATATCCAAGATTTATACCCTTGAGAATGGCTCTACTTTTGCCAGCAAAAGGAGGTAAACAATATAGACCTGATTCATATTTTAAACGCAGCAGTTCAGTAAGACATAAGCTTAAATGGTTTTTTATTACAAAACATTTTATTGTAGTTATTTACACCCGTTCCTTGATAAGTGTATAAATGTAAACATTTATTATAGATGTATTTCTCTTATCTTACAGTCCATCTCCTGTTCAGAGTAAATGTTGTTTTTAAGCATACAAGTAGTGAGGAAATTTAAGCTATATTCACAGAATATACATCTGCGTGCAGCTGAAGTCCACCAGCCCTAAGCTAGTGGTATAGACACTGTACCATTAGCTCTACTTCTGCTTCTTGTGTGTACACTGGAGTCTGTGATGTCATCAGCATGATCCTCACTTTTCTTCTCTTTCAAGCTGTTGATGAACCTCAGGGTTATTTCATCCCATTCCTCAGGGAGCAGCATGAGCAGAAACCCAATACAAATGATGATGGTAGCTCCCAATCTCACTACGCTGAAGATCATTTTGTGCTTCAACAGATCCACAGCTGTGAAGAAGAAATGACAATGCCATCAAAACTGTAGCAGGATGAACTACAGCATGAGACCAGCCTGGCACATCTCTATAACCTGCGTGTTGCACTTTGGCTGTGATACTGGCCATGTCCCTCTCAGTCTTCTAGAGCGACCAGCTCCCTGAGTTGAGAACAGTTTTGACCTGGCCAGGTAGTACTGTAAGTGCCACATGACCTCTGTGCCTCACCACTTTCATGCAGGCTCCAAGGAAGCTTTACAGGGCTCGTCTAAACCTCAAGGTTTCAATTTTTTTTCTGAGAGGGAAGCTGCTTTATGTTAAGTCTCTATCTACAGCAGGTTACCTCAGTGTAATGTTTCCTTGGGCTGCACAAACCAGTGATGGGGAGACAGCCGTATGCACGTCAGAAAGCTGGAGTCAATGCCTCTAGGCCCAGCCTCCCAGCTCCACAACCAGCAACAGCAGTGCAGCTGAGCCTTTCAGCAGCCTCTTACAGGTACTGACTCTTTAACAGCTCTGACCTGTATACCTATAAAAATAGACATTTCTTTAAAAACATGCTCGAATACCTGAAGTAGCGAGGCTAAGAAGGTGGAGGAGGAGACAGAGGCTATTCAACAAGACAGGACTCTGAAGTAAACTTCCACATACACACTCTGCCCTGCTGCTGCATGGCAAGTTACCAGCACAGTGCTGAGCCACAGCAGCAGCACACTGACCCCACCATTTCTCAGCAGCAACCAGCAGCTTTGGGCTGCTGGCTGGGGATCCACCTGCCCTCTCCTCTGCATAGTATGGATGTACCCCATCACTCCCAGAGAAAGAGGCAAGATAAAACCCAAACACTTTCACCGTCTGAAACACCCACCATCACCAGGAGTATCTGTGGAAGCTGTAGGAGACCAAAATGCTTTGAAACTTGTGACACCAGATTTTGACTATGTAGATAATAAACCTGTTATCTGCATGCCCGTGTGCTTATTTTTCTACTAACAACCATGATACTTGTACCTGCATTTCCAGGGACGCTGAGCACTGTGCCAATTGAGATCAGAATAGGGTATGTAAGCACAACACCAACATTAACCAGAATATTGAAAGCTAGGGAAAAACAGAGAAAATAATATATGATTTATGGCGAAAAACACTAGAGTGAGATTTTTGTCCTCCACCTTGACCCTGCAAGTATCATACATGCTCAGTATACACAGCACAGTG
Organism: Nestor notabilis; assembly: GCF_000696875.1. Lineage (NCBI taxonomy): Eukaryota > Metazoa > Chordata > Aves > Psittaciformes > Psittacidae > Nestor > Nestor notabilis. Next base: position 11,805 of record NW_009918506.1, read on the forward strand.
ATGTAATTGTCACAGTGATTAATTTTTACTTTTTATATATGAATGTGAAATGAAGGGCAGTTCTGCATGAGGGAAGAGGGAGGGCTGTAAATGCCCTTTCACTAACTGTAATACCACCGTTATCACACTGTATTTCACACCTTTGTCCAAGGTTTATTCAGAGACCGACAACCCAGTTTTGTTGCCATAAGCCATCATTTCTCCTACCAGAAGAATGGTGACCCCAGCTTCCCCATCTTGGCTGAGGCTGCGTTGTCCTTGTCTTAGTAGGACATTTCATTGAGGAAGAGCCCCACCCCACTCTACCTCAAACACACCAAAGGTGATAGCAGCAGGAAATCATGCTCTAAAGGACACTAAATACAATTACCTAATGAAGTTAACTGTGAACTAAGCAGACTGGAGTGAGACCATGTTCTTTCTGCCATGCTGAAGGCAAAATGAAAGCTGACAGAAGTACAAATGTAGAACACTTTTAATTTATGGGCTGGGTTTTTTTTACATTCTAGCACTCCCAGCCAACTCCAATTTCCTTGAGAGATCAAAAACAAACTGCAAAAACTTGCCTTTCATATCATTCCCTAGGGTGCTTTTCCAGCTCTTGCAGCCAGGGGCTGGTTCTGTGTGCTGTGGCAGGACCACAGGTCCCCCACCTGATCACCCACCACCCAGTCCTGCTGTTGAGTCCCCTATGGAAAAGGAGGAAGTCTGCCCACTCTGCAATGTTGTTCCTTGCGCTTGGGATTATATGCTTGGGTAGATGGCTGGGTGATAGATTATCCCTACTTTTGTCCCTTAGATGCTCACAGAGCAGCTGCAATTCTGATTAGAGCGGTTTCAAGGTGCTGTCAGTTGTCAGCCCAACCACATCTCAGCATGGCTGCATGGATGGGCTATGTACTGGCCAATGACATCCTTTTTGTTTCCATTTAATACACTTGCAGTGGAGACAAAAACCTCTTCAATTATAAAATAATAGAAACTTTACTAAAGGAAAGGATGTTGTTACACCTGGAAATTAAAACATTCCTGGACTGAATCCAACATACGTTCTGCCTGGTTAGAAGATAGGAATTGTGGCTCTGAAAGAGGGAGCGTTGTGGAAGGGCAGAGGGGAGGTGAAGACCACAGGCAATGATACAGCACTAGCCTCTGCAGGTTAATGCAAAGCTATGCGAGCTCTGCCCAGAGCCCTGCAGCACCTACAGAAAGGTGCCCCAGCAGTGTGGGTCTCTGTGTCAGTGCACACACTCCACAGAGCATCCAGGAACTGACAGGGTACATGCAGCTCTTTGAAACTGTATTTACAGCAATCAAACTGTGCCAGAGACAGTGAACTAGCAATGAAACTATGCTAGGAATATAAAGATGAAAACTGGACAATTAATATGACTGCTTCATGTTTACACTCTGCTGTTAGTATTAAGGCTTCTTATGAAAAACATGAATCATTTCTCGAGGAGTACCTGTTTGCACTGGGATCAGATTTAATCTGTGAGGGAGCTCTGTTGCTTAAGGGGATGGAGAGAATTGTTTGTGACTGAACCTAATCTTGCATTAGGGTAGGAGGGAGAAAAGCTAGAAAAATGAGTCCATTTTTTAACACATACCTAACCAGAGTCCAGCTACTCCACACAGGTAACCCCATGGCACCGCAGAGAAGGGGGACCAGTACTCCACTTTCGTAAAATACAGTATGATTGGGGTAACGGAGATGAAAATTAAATTGAAGAAGCCCAGGGTAGAAACAAAATGAGCTGCTTCCCCAAAGTTTGCACTTCCGAGAAACATTTTGAACAAAACCTGCAAAGGAAAGAAGAGAGGAGCGATTTAGACTTTACGCCTTTCAAAGTTCTCCAGCAGAGAGTCTCCACTCCCTTGAGGAGACTAGGACACAGTACAGCCCTGACTGAGACAGCATGCCATAACCAGCCCTTTTCTACAGAGGAGTTTTGAAAGGGGATTTCTGCCCCTTCCTGCATTTTAGCACAGGGGGATACCACCTTATTACATGGAGATATACCATTCTATGATTCTATGGCAGACAATAAGCGTAACAAAGTCTATGTAACAAAGCTTAACGCAAAATGCCATAAGGAGCCAGTGTATCTAAGAACACAAGGACACCACCATTCATCCAACTAAGTTATAGTGTTTGGCACTGTTAGGATTTGTGAGGGGACTCCAGTGACTTCCATGGCATGACCCTGCTGAGAGAGGAAAGCCTACCCTCAAGGGACTCAACGCTCACGGCAGCACAAGCCTCTGGGAGGATTTGCCCTACGTGAGCCTAAATTCATAGAATCATAGAATAGTTAGGGCTGCAAAGGACCTTAAGATCATCTAGTTCCAACCCCCCTGCCATGAGCAGGGACACCACACACTAAACTATGTCACCCAAGGCTCTGTCTAACCTGGCCTTGAACACCACCAGGGTTGGAGCATTCACAGCTTCCTTGGGCAACCTATTCCAGTGCCTCACCACCCTCACTGTAAACAACTTCTTCCTTAGATCCAATCTAAACTTCCCCTGTTTAAGTTTAAAGCCATTACCCCTTGTCCGACCACTACAGTCCCTAATGAAGAGTCCCTCCCCAACATCCTTGTACGCCCCCTTCAGATACTGGAAGGCTGCTATGAGGTCTCCACACAGTCTTCTCCAGGCTGAACAGCCCCAACTTTCTCAGCCTGTCTTCATATGGGAGGTGCTCCAGTCCTCTTATCATCCTCGTGGCCCTCCTCTGGACTTGCTCCAACAGCTCCATGTCCTTTTTATGTTGAGGACACCAAATTCATACACTTTGAAGCACAGAATGTTTTGGTCTGGAAAGGACCTTAAAATCATGTAGTTCCAACCCCCCTGCCATGGGCAGGAACACCTCACACTAAACCGTGTTACCCAATACTCCATCCAACCTGGCCTTGAGAACACTGCCAGGGATGGATCATTCACCACTTCCTTGGGCAACCTGTTCCAGTGCCTTACCACCCTCACTGCAAAGAACTTCTTTATATCTAACCTGAACTTCCCATTTCAGTTTAAACCCATTACCCCTTGTCCTATCACTACAGTCCCTTATGAAGAGTCCCTCTATTGCATCCTTGTAGGCCCCCTTCAGATACTGGAAGGCTGCTGTGAGGTCAACATGCAGCTTGTCTTCTCCAGGCTGAACAGCCCCAACTTTCTCAGCCTGTCTTCATACAGCAGGTGCTCCAGCCCCCTTATCATCCTTGTGGCCTCCTCTGGACTTGCTCCAACAGCTCCATGTCCTTCTTATGTTGAGGACAACCAGAACTGCATACAGTACCCCAAGTTGGGTAACACACGGGAGCAGAGTAGAGGGGCAAGATCACTTCCTTCAGTCTGCTGGTCACACTTCTTTTGATGCAGCCCCATATACAGTTAAAGTTACAGGTGAGTGACTTGTGAATGGTCAGAACAAATTTATTAGAAAGGTAAGCAAACTCTAAAGCTGGGAGGGAACTTCTTACTGCACTTCACCCAAACCCAAACTTCTGCTCCTCTTTATACATGCTTTGCCCTCTCCGAGCTGACAATAAATACAGCCATGTTTAGCCCAACCTAACTCAGACACTCCCCTGCCTTCTTCATCCCTTCAAGAGCAGACAGTACTTTCAAGCAGGGGACAAAGCCCTGCATCACATGCATCAGGCACAGACAGGGGCTCCAAGACCAGCATGAGCACAGAATATGCAAGAGAGCTGCAGTGCAGATCAGGGATGAGCCGTCTGTCCTTGCTCAGGGAAAGCAGCACTGCCTCCATTCAGGCTCTCCTCCATGCTGCAGATGGCAATCCCCTTCAAAATAGTGTTGATAAACTGTGGTGCCAGGAAATGATCAAAACTCCTTGCAGCATAGTGATGGAGATTTCATTAAAGGCTCATAAAGCAAAGTCATTCTGAATATTTGGCAGCTAACAACTCATTACCCTCATTGTAGATTTCCTGACATTGTAATATCTCCTGGTCACAATATGAATGATGCAGGAGGGATGAATAAAATAAAATATTTATTTTAAAGGGATTTCCTTTGTACTTATGCATTTTTAACATCCGATGTTAAAGAACACAAGAATACTAATAAACAGTTATGACCTACCTTATACAATGCCGATGTAGAGGCTGATCCAACAGCATATGCTACTCCAATAATTGAATCACCCTGGAAACCATCTGCATATGCCATCATTACAATTCCTGTGATTGCCATTATTGCCGCAACTATCTGCACAGACAAAGCAAATCAATGTAAAGCTCAGCGTAATTTTGTTACACAGAAAGAAATTATCACTGCATGGGGTTTTAATGTGTGTCACTAGCTACTTTCTCTCACTTGAAGCTTTCTTGTTTTCCCTTAAATAGGGAAAATTATGGACATTTGGGAGAGATGTAAAACATAATGAAAGTGTATGCACTGACAGGGGTATGGATGGATAGCACTGAAAATTCTCCTGGGACCTACTGAAAGAGCATCCATCATTAAGTATTATATGAGCTAAACATCAACTTTGGAGATATGACTCCAAGATCAAGAAATGTCACAACATTATGTTCTACTATACAACAAGAGAAATATTTAATGAAATTAAAACATGTAGACAGCCAACATTCCTGGACATAAGTCCAGGAGAATGACCCTGTATTGTGGAATACCAGGTTGTGCACCGTATTTCCTAACAGCCCCGCCAGCTTTCTTGGACAGACATGACCACATTTTTTTATGGAGCCTTTATGTTTGTGCTTAGGTTTTTGGCCTCATTTGAAAAAGCCCAGAGTTTCTAAGCAGATTCAAAGAAAGAGAGCAGAAATAATTAATTATACTGTATCTGAAATCCTGGATCTTGGCTCCAAGGACCTTGAGAAAGTGGCAGGGATCCCAACGTGTTTTGATCTTTGAAGAACTCCCCCTCTCTACCTAGTTGCCCACAGCACGTAAATACGGAGTCTCAAAGACCAAATAGCTTCCACAGACTGCAAAGGAAAATGTATTTCCTCAGACCTGTGGAAAATCACAGCCCCATTTCTGAAAGATTGGAGGTTTTATAGAGATCTTTTTTTAATTAGTATTAAAGATTTTATCATTATAAAAAGGCTGCTCATGCATTAGAGTTTGGTGTAGAGTACAAGATGCACAAATGCAGATGCCGACAGTTGGCTTTTACACAATCAACAGCAACATTTAGGGTTCCGAATCTGTTTTTCTATTCCCAAATAACCATTAAATCATGTAACTTCCCAGTGGATAAGGCAAGGCAGGCTCTCCTCAATCACAGAATCACAGAATAGTTAGGGTTGGAAAGGACCGTAAGATCATCTAGTTCCAACTCCCCTGCCATGGGCAGGGATGCCTACAGAGGAAGAAACTAATGTGGATCACCTAGAGAGGGCTCACCTCTACAAATACTGCCACATCAGCCGTCTCCCAAACTCAGCTGCTGAGCCTGACAGGGCTTTTTACCTTCTTGCTCCTGCAGCTCTGGTTCAACTCTTGAGCTAACACCAATGTGAGATGGACACTTGCTTCCTGGGAAACGTCATTAAACTTCATTTAAGAAATATTTACTACTAGACAAACATAAGCTTCCTTGCTTCACACTACAGACTTTAAAGGCATCTTAATCCAATCATGTGCATCTCCTTTTGCAGAGAAGCAAAAGATCTCAATAGTTTTACCAGGAGTCCCAGAAAATCCACGGATACTCATATCAAGCAGATGTGAGCCAGACTGAGACAATAAGCACAAAAATCCTACGAAACAATTTCAACAGAGCCAGTCCACAGAACAAAACTATGTTTCAAGGGACACACAGGACAAGGACACATGCTTGACTCAGGTAAATGTGTCCACACATGGGGGACAAGGGGGAACCAAGAATCAGCTAGCAAGGTAGAATCAATCTCTGGGACTACAGGTAAAAATGTTAGTGCTCCTAAGTCCCATAGGTATCTAGGCCAACATCTTCATGAGGGAACTTATCTCCTGGGTGCATTTGTAAGTATTTCCCTTTCACTGTTAGCCCTATATTACTAGTAACTGAGTCACACAGGTACCCCCTCACATTGCAGTTGCAGTGCCAAAGGCAGAGTCACAAACCACAATGCATGTCTATATCCCACCTTAATTCTACTTAAAACATCCAAGCTCCAAGATACAATTCAACAAAGATGCCTAGCTGTCACCTAAACCTAAAGATACCATTAATATCTCCAAATTCACCATGAAATGGCACTTGAAACCCAGGTCCCTCAACTTAATGATATGGGACAGAATCATAAGTACTCAACAGGTGTAATGCAATGGTTCAATGAGATCTGGAAGTGCTTTAGAGAGAGAGGACCAGACGGCTTCCCTCCCTGCCTGCCCAGCATAACACATCCTAGCAGTTAGGACATTGCAGGAGGAGGGCTTGGGTCTCTTCATTCAGAGGAGGGACATGAATCCAAGACTTGCCATCCCTGGACTTAGGGATCTCACCAGCAAGCTGCTGAGGAGGAGAGGGGAACGCGCTGCATTTTCCACTGCCTAACAGGGAATCTGGCCTTCATTTCTTATATGAAGTGGGGGGCTGGAAAACACCACACTCTGCTGTTCTCCCTGCTGAAAAGTCAGGGCACATCTGGCACAGGACACACATATCATCACCCAAGATGCAGCAATGCTTATTCTGATCCCTGAGCTTGCATCTTTCTAAGGATCTGTGAGCAAAACAAAGTTAAATTCTCATAGAAGAGCGAGTTTCAGTCCCATTCAGTTGAAAGGGTCCTTACAGAGCTTCTTCCTCCTACCTTTGGTTTAGTTAATAATTCACTAGTAACATAATTTTCCAGTACTGCTGTTCTCCTTACAGCTTATCCTAAGATACAAATATCACAAAAGCCCCAGCCTTGAAGCAACACAGAACTACACCCAGGACCTCCCAGACATCAGCATGTCCCCTCCTATCAGTTACCTGCTACAGCCCTCCCTGCTACAGCCCTGCTACACTGCCTGGCTAGATTCATCTCAGGCTGCACTATACATCTTGCCTTGCACATGAACTCATACGCAGCACTTCAGCTGTCACCTGTAATATTTCAAGCAATGTCTCCTATAAGGCAAAACAGAAAAGTCCGATGTAGTTATCCCCTCTTTCTGAAGGAAAGGATTGAGATTTAACTCTAAGTGCGCTCATCACTCAGATCCAGTGAGTCCTTCGTATTAATGAAAATGAGTAGATCCATCATCCCCAATGAGAGATTCTTTTGATTGGGAAAAACATCTCCCAGTCCAACTACACCAAATTTAGAGAGCCAGTTTCCTAATCTAATCAAGTATTTAGAAAGCCAGGCACTTTTTTTTCCTAAAACAACTAAAATGATGGACAGATACGGAGCACTATCTCATAAGAAGTTAGATAAATAAGACCTGACACTAGAAAACTGAAAGAACAATATTTAAGTTTCATTTAAGTTTCAAGGCTTTGTCTGCAAACTGTACACCACTGCATTAGCAATTGTCATGTGCTTGAGAAACCTGAGAGCACATCCTGCAGGCTTCTGTAAGCTGACAAGAAGCAGCAAGGTCACAGTGAAACAAAGCTGGTTGTTGTAGCTGACAGCTCATTAAACAAGGCTTTTAATTAATGGAAGAGGATAGTAACTTTCTTTTCAAGCCTCTGAGGTAAAGAATGAAATTAGCCTGCCTCTTCCCCTGGCCCCAGAAGAGAGCAAGGCCAACCAACATTTCATTCAGGAACATTTTTTTCCAATGTGGAGCATAGTAGAAAATGAGGTGTTGTAGTAAGGAAACCTGTCTCTAGAGCACATTCAAGCTTTTGGGGTGCTAAAAGTCCCCAGATCACTCTGTATCTACACAATAAGCAATAATTCAACTTCACAACTGAAACACAACCAAGGGCTCAAACATGCAAACATTTAATCATGTGGCTAAATCTAAGCAACGCAAGCAAAAAGGAATACTCAAAGTATGAAGTCTTGTAAGTATTTGTGCTTGCTCCGAGCCAAAGCTGTCTGGACTTCCACGTGTCCCAGTGTAACATGGATACATTATTCATTTGCGAGATGTTCAGAAACGTTCAAGCGAAGAAGATTACAGTGCAGGCAGGGATCGTGCTACGTTTCCTTGTGCAGGGGAGTAGGTACTTCAAGGTACCTAGGGTTCACCTGCACTACTTCCATACGTAAATAGCTATATAGTCATTGCTGTGTATGTCCTTCTCATATGAATAGGCTTTCTCCAGCTCATGTTTTTCTCTCTAGGGCTGGGTGCAAGCGTCTTCCCTCACTACAGCACCACCGCTGAGGGATATGTGGCTGTTGCTGCAGAACACACACTCCAGGTACCTCAGATGCAGCCAGGGCAACCGAACCTTTGCGTGCAGCCCCTGGCAGCTCTTCTGCCGCTAGTCAATTCTTCCACAGGCAAGATTATGCCATACCATAAGGTGGCCATCAAGATAGGTTTGTCTTTATACAGCCATCTGAAAATCCATCCCCCCAGCCTGCTTTCTGGGCTGTGCAGAAGCGCTGTGCCAGCACACAGCCTGGGGACCAGAGAGCCATCACACAGAGGGACGTACGGATACCACGCACCCATGGGTGCCTGCGGGCAGTTCAGAGACCGCCTGCAGCAGCAGCAGGCAGACAGGCAGCTGGCGATGCTGGGAATCTGCCACAGAGCCGCTGAGCCTTGACGGCTGCTGGTTCTCAAGCCCAGGCAGATGAAAGCTGCCTTAGGTATACAGGCGCCGGCTGTATCCCTACCTCAATGTGCCGCAGATGTGCCTGACGGCTCTGGAGCTCTGAAACAGCTGCTAGGAGCCGAGCTCCTTTGAAAACTGGCTGTGGTCCTGGGTGCTGAGTGCTTTTGCAAAAACATTGGCTCACAGTATATGATTAAGCTCTTACTTCTTTTGTCTCCTCACTGCCCAAATAACCTAATTACACTTGCTCTCTGAAAGGCTGGGGTATAAAAGCAGTAGAGGCATTCAAAGCACAAAAGGCTGGGTCTGCGCTGCTTTGCTGGATTTTAGTTCTCAAAAACTTCTGTGTGGTTATTAACATAATTAAGTGTTATTCTGGCAGGAGAGCTGCTGGAAAATACTGCTAACTACCTTTCCAGCAATGTGCATCTTGGATCTGCCAGTTAGCAGCGAAACTAGTTTCTTTCATGTGCAAAATTTGCTGGTCTCTTTTTCTGCCAGGTTTTTCCTGTGCAAACCTCAGAGCGTTTACAGCATTAATACTAATGCATATTTATAGCAATGGGGTTTTTTTAGTCAGTGAGAAAAAAACTATTAACTGAAAATAGTTTTAGTATTTTTCACGTAGGTTTCTTTAAAAGAGCAGGCTAGGAAAATGCAAAAGCTATGCTTGTTCTACAAAGAGGTTGTTTTGAGACAAAAATTAGCTTAAAAGCTACAAAATTTCCTGTATTTTCAGCTGAAACCTGAGATGATCAAGGGGCAGAGGAGGGAAATTACCATTCCTGTTAATTTCTGTACAGAAGAATTGAGGATTTCAAACCCTCTGTATTCTTTGTGTTAGTCATCAGCAGGTTGATGTAGGTCACATTCACCTGATGCTCCTGTATTTTGTGTTTGAAACAGTTATACCGGTGTCTGTCTTTAGCACTGCAGGATGAAATGTCTATGTCCTTACCTTCAACGGCACTATGGCTGAGGTCTGTGAATCATGGGTTCACCTCCTGAACTTCCCCTGGTCTAGCAGACCCTCCACCAAGCCAGTCTAACAAAACCCTCCTGGGGGATCCTACCCACGAGCTCACCTGTGTGATGGCACACATGTCTTGAGGTGCTCAGGTACTGTGCCATTACTAACTGTCCATCCAGCCCATCTCACCAGGAAATTAAGGGAACTGTTTTATTTTAAACGCTTTCCTCTTCCGTTCCCAGCCCCCATGCAGGGTGCTCTGTTCAGTGTGCTGATGGCTGCTGCAAGACCTAGATCATATGCCCATAAAATAGGATGCCTTTCATTTCTGAACCCTTCTGTCACCCAATCAATAGAAAAAAAGCTACTATGCCCATTTTTAGAACAACAAAGTCACCTGAATGAGTGTCCTAATGCATTATTACACTTTCCATGAAAACATCCATGGAAAATCCAACAGGTAGTGGCTCTCTCTGGTCACGGGCATCGTACCTGGCCCCAACCAATCCCTAATGAAATTCAAGGCTCTTGGTAGTTCAATCAGGATTGTACTCAACATGACCATTAGGCTTTCAGCCATTTCAGTAGGGGAATCTAACAGCAGAAGTGGCAGAAATCCTAACTACTCCTTAGCCAAGGTACAGAGTGAACAGTTTAAATTGATGCATATTAGGAGATTTGTGTATGTAAAATTACAGGAAACATGCTTGCTTTCCCCCAGATCCAGGCATGCATCATTTTTTTCTAATTCTTTTCTTTTTTTTTTGCAGGGTCCATATTACTGCCAGTGAGTCCTAGAACACTTTGGTTTAATGCAAAGCAGTCGCTGCTCCTTTTAAACCAAATTTGGCACATGTATATGTGTGTGTAAAAAGTAATAGGCGGCATAAGAAAAATACATTACACATTGAAAATAGCTATCTACACAAACAAGGAATAAAATTGCTTTGGTTAGAACTTAAGCATTCATCACTAAGCTTAAAGTAGAATTAATTGGCTGTCTTTCAGCACTGTAACCCAAGACAGAATAGGTTTATATGAAACTGGAAGTCCTCCTATTCCAATTTGTCAAATTACACTTAGCTGTAATAGCTTCTTGAAATTCCCTCATCGAATTACCTCTGGAGCCTGAGATCTCTAACTGATCTTCAGGCTGAGGTTTACATCATAAAATTAAATGAGAAATGGTTTCATGGTGTATATATATATATACCCCAAAATTCAGCAGCACTGTGGCAGCACAATAGCTTATGGATTTAATGAAATTACGAAAACAAGAAAGAGTTGAAAAACAGGCATGTCATTACCCTTGCTCCCATGAACCTGTCTTTCAGCACGATCCAAGAAAGCAAGAAGACAAAAGCTTTGTTACAACAGAATAGGGCAGAGACGTCTGTGGCTGTCAGCTTCTTTAAAGCCAGTAAATACAGGTAGTTAGTCAGAGTCCACAGAATAGAAAAGGGAGCAGTCCTTTTAAGAAAGAGTTTCAGCGTCAGACCATCTTCACCAAAAATCCGACTGCATTCCCTATGAAAAGAAAGGAGTTTAAAACTCAGCTAGGATTTTCCTTAGCATTCACACCAGCACAGCAAAGATTCATTAGATTTTATCACATTCAATTAAGTGCTTTTCCTAATTACTCCACAAACCCTTAAGAATCTGTTGTTTAATTCACACAGAGAAAATAACCTACAATCTTCTTAAAACAGCAGTTTCACAAATAGAAAAGTAGTAACTTACCTGGAATAATCACACTCTATGCAACAATAATCCCAGAGACTCACACACAGACATGAAGGTTATCTACAATGCACTGTCAGTTCTCAGACTCTGCCTTCGAGGCCATGAACAGAGGGATTATAACCGCAATTTTTTCTTTGTAACTTGACAATTTTTTCTTGCTTTGCTCCAAAACCTATTTTTATTCTTATTTAAATATATTCTCACGTATGGCCAAGTAAGCTTTAAGAATTGCTTAAAGATACTCAAAAATGCTGCCAGATATATCATCATGGTGGCAAAGTGAGCCACCAGCCAGCAGAACTGAGGAATTGAGCCAGCTATACAACAGTGTAAGAAAAAGAAGGAAAGGGGAGAGAAGGGTATTTAACATCTTTGTTTTATTACACAGTGAAAAGTTATGTTTGCTCAGAGACATTTCCTTCTGCATTAAATTGCAAACAAAATCTCTAGCTTCCCAAACATTGTCATACTGTCCTGGGTTCAGCTACAGCAGTCATTTTTTTTCTCCTTCTCAGTAGCTGGTGCAGTGCTGTGTTTTTGACTTTCAGCCTGGGAACAACGCTGATAACACCAGTGTTTTTAGTTGTGGCTAAATAATGTTTACTCCGACCAAGGACTTTCTCAGTCTCATGCTCTGCCAGGGAGAAGGGGAAGCCGGGAGGAAGCAGAGACAGGACACCTGACCCAAACTGGCCAAAGGGGTATTCCATACCACAGCACGTCATGCCCAGTATATAAACTGGGGGGAGTTACCCGGAAGGTCTAGATCGCTGCTCAGGTCGGGCTGAGTATCAATTGGCAGGTGGTGAGCACTTGTATCCTCTCCCCTTGTTATTCCTCTTATCATTATTATCATTGGCAGTAGCAGTAGTGGTTTGTATTATACCTTAGTTACTGGAGTGCTGTTATCTCAACCCGTGGGAGTTACATTCTTTCAATTCTTCTCCCCATCCCTCCGGAAGCAGGGGGAGGAAGAAGGAGGGGAGTGAGCGAGCGGCTGCATGGTTCTGAGATACTGGCTGGGCTTAAACCATGACACACACACAACTTCAGTGAGCTGTTTGCTTCTCAGGATTTCACAAAAGAGAAGGGTCAGCCGAGAAGACACTGGTTTCCAGGACAGCACTCCTGTGCAAAGTGGTACTGTGTGGGCTAAGGGGAGACCAAGTACTCAAGCATGCAGCTTGATTAAAGGCACATCACTGCACCCCTTCTGAAACATCTCTACCTTTCCCAAATTGGGAAGGACTTTTTTTAGCAACTCCACTGTCTGCATTCTTGGTTAAAGGTATCCCTCAAAATATTCTTCAAGATATTCCCAGTACGCTTCATTTCTTGACATGGCAGGTTCTCACATGTCTATTAAAACATGAGAGGTCCCACAAGTGAATCCTTCATACAACCATAACACCAGTGGAGTGAACCAAGATACTATCAATCTGCAGTGCATCCTTACGAGGTAACATTAAGTGACCAATCTAAATGCCATGAGGCCTTGCGGCCTGAAAGTACCCACAGCCAAATATGGCTGTGTTTGGAAGACTGCTAATATGTAATTAGCAATCTACATATTAGTTCTTATATGTAGAACTAATTAGTAACTAACTTCAAAAAAATAAATAGTAACCTCAGAGATTGCACTGCAATGTAAAGTCAAAAACATTTTTTACTTTTAGGGGTATGGGAGGTGGCTGTGTGATAATTATCTCGATTTGGCTTTGCCTTTAAAGACAGAATCGTTTTCAGGTCTCCTAAACCATTTTTAGTAACTCTGGGGAATCCTGCTGTTAGAAGTATTGCATTTTTTTACTATTCAGAATGGACATCATCACTTTCATTTTGAGGAAAGTAGAATAATAACATCTATGTATAACGTGAGATCAGCTATGTCTTAATGTAAATGATTCTATGATTCTGCTTAATAGCCATTCATTCCCTGTTGCCACTGAAATATCTGCCACATTCATACCCTGTACCACCTGGGTACAAAGCAGTCATTTCTGGTAATAATAAATTCCTTCCTCAAACTCTGTGCCAGGGTGTCCAACAAGTTAACACTCAGGCAGGTGGACCTGTTTAATTATCTCATTCACTCTAGTTGACCTTGACATTCTCAGAAGTCAGCCTGTTCTCCAAAGATCAGAAACGAAACGTCACACACAGAAAGAGAATAACTAGTGGTGTGTATCATTTATCTGTGACACAAAGCAAATAATGAAGCAAAGAAATTAATGCTTAAGCTTGACTGCAGGCTTTTGTGTCACTGCTTGCAACCAGAGTTAAAGGTGATGAGTTTCTTTGTGTGAGAATGGACTCACTGGTAGCACAGACTTGAATGTTTGTTGACACGCAGATACAGCAGTTTACATTTAAAAGATGTTTTCCTCCCCTTGAGACTTAGCTGGATGCAGAATGTGATTCTGAGCTCAGACTGTACCTCAGTTCAAGACAGGTGGCCTCTGACATGGATGCACCGTGGCTATGTCGCCATTACATGACACCAGAGCCAGTAGGCCCTGTCTCCTGGCAAGAACATATCTGTATTGTGAACTACAGACCTGTACGAAGCCTGCTTTCTCCTGCAGTGGGAATTCTGCCAGCAGTTCTGATGCACAATTTGATCATTACATGGTTGTAAATCCAACCTGTCTCAGAAGTTGCCAGGATCTGTCTTGGAGGAAACAAGCTTGTGTTGTGTTAAAACAAGACAGAAGGATGCTCAGGCCGCTTACAGTAATGCAGGGCACAGTTAAATACCCCAGTGCCATGCTGACAGCATACAAAGGCAATAGCAAAAATATCCAGGCACATCACTCTGGTGGAGTCTGCAAGGCCACAGGAAAAGGTCTTGTACAAATGTGCCATGCAAAATTATATCACAGTCATCCATGGTGGTCCCCACTGCCAGAAAGATAATGAGAATAAGCCTGGTTCTTCTGCTCCTACATCCACTAGGAAGGAAGGTGGCTTCCAAAGCCAAAAAGGGTGAGGGGGATGCCAGAATGGGTTAGGTTTTGTTGTCCTGCAGATCTCTGGGATGTCTGCAAACAGACAAACTCAGAGCAGAATCAGGAGGATGGACTCCAAAGTGACCTGACTGTGAGTCCTCAGACTGAGGTAGACTCAGTGATTATTATATTATTCTAGGTTGGACTCTGTGGGGTGGTCAACTACCTGGGAGAGGCTGTTGTGGCAACCCTGCACATGTCACTTATCTGAGTTCCCAGAAGCAGTGGCAGGGATGAGCAGAGATTCACATCTAGGAAAAGAAATCTGGAAATGCTTCACAGGTCCCAGGCAATAGGCTGTTTAAGCAGACGGAAGAGCCACCATCACACACAGCAGTGTACAACGACCAGACAAAACAGGGGCTAGTGGTTCCTCACCTCTCAATTAAAAAATACAGCAAAGACTTGAGAAAGGGTCGTGCTGAGCAAGACAGAGACTTGATGAATTCACCTCTGTGCCTAGGAGAACTCCATGAATAATGCTCAGTGAACGAAGAGATAGGAAGAATACTTTATTTTCCCAGTAGTGGCTACAGTAGATAGCCTCAGGCTTTGTGAGGGCTGGTTGCTCAGTGGTTAACTCAGCCTCTTTGGCATGCAACGAAAATTAAACTTGCAGGAGTCATCAGACATGACAGTGATTAAAACTCAGGTCAGGAAAGAGGGTTCCATGGATCCCTCTTCAGTAGGCTGTTAAAGGCAGAGACATGTCTAAGGGCAGCTGACCCTGAAACTATGATACAAACTATTTCTAAATGCACAAGAAGTCTATTTAAAACCTGCCCTCTAACATAAATAGCTCTTTTTATTTGCAGGTAGCCCTCAGCCATCAGCTCTGGGCAGTGTGCCATGCTGCCAGAAATTGCAGCACCTCAGGCAGTCATGTAGCTTTGCCTCTGGCACCCATTAAATAGCTTGTGTCACATCTCAGTTATTCCGATGCCAGCCCATGCAGAAGAATGTGTTTATTCACCCCTGACACACAGACACCTCTGGAGTGTAATGCAGGCACTGGTTTTAAAACAGCTTACAGAAAACACAGAGCTTACAGATGCTACCTAGGGTAATGAGAATACAGCGAATGTAATTACATCACCTAGATCAAAAATTGGCAAGGCCACCAGTGACATTACGGTAGCAAGAAGCACCACGGAATCTTTTGTGAGCACAAGCTGTTAATATGCCATTTGGTCCTTCTATCTAAATGATGGCATCTGCTACAATAAAATATCTTCCAGCTCCATTTCAGGAGACAGATAGAGTAATGGTGGTTAAGCAACTGGCGAATTGTTTTCCAGGACTGACCAAGTCTGAACACTAAGAAGGATCCTGGTCAAATGTATTTGTCTGTTCCAGAGCTGGAGCAAAAGGATAGGGAATTGTGCATGAACCTCCTACATAAGCAGTGTCTGGATCAGGGAGCGCACCACAGCAATGCTGTCTCCCAAAAGGAATAATCCAAAGGAAGCCTGGTTTTGTGCTGATGGTTTTCCTCCTTACTGTTGAGCCATTTGGGGTTGGAGCAGCTTCAGGCAACAAGAGATCCTCATTTCTCCTCTGAAAAGCCTTTCACAGTGAAGATCTAGACTTGCGGTGCGTTCTGTAAGTGGCTGAGGAAGCTGGACTGAGCTTCTGCTGCAACATGGAGAGATATGTAGGTGACAAACTTGCAGATGACAGATGACAGCAAGTATCAGCTACTTAGAGCTGTTTTTACTTTAAGTGATGCGCATGTTCTTTTTTTCTAGGAAACTGACTCTTCCCAACATGTTCATATTTATTAAACCTGCGCTTACCAACACTCAGCACCACTGCCTCAAGGCTATATAGCTCCTGTAGGACTAACCTCAGCTATTACATTGTGGATATAATCTGGTAGAAAGCTGCTGTATGTCACAATGTTTGTCCTTCAGAAGTCAAGACAGCAGATGAGGAGGCAAAATTTACTGACACTGAAAATATCATCCACCTACTCCAAATTATAAAACTATTAGGATCCTCTGTCAAGCCTGTGGAGTCTTCTGCTGTGGTAAATACTGGCAGGGTTAGATTTCCTAGTGCTGAGCTTACTAAGCTTCAGATTGTTTTATCCACCACTAATGCAAGGAATTTCAAGCTCCTTATGTGGGACATGCCTCTTACCTGCAATACTGAGGGGATACCAAAAACTGCATCTTCTGCCTCAAGACAACCACAATACTTTACTGAAATGCAGCATGGAGGTAATAACCATGAGTCAGCTTCTAAGACCACAAAATTTAATGTCCAAGATAAAGTGTAAAAGCTGAGAAATACATAATTTACAGTCTCAAAGATAATAAACCTTTCAGAAAGCAAATCTAGAGCTGAAGATTGAGACTTCTATCCTTCCAAGTGGAATTTATTAAAGTAACAGTGGCTCTATACTGCTTTGCCAGCCTGGGATAGCACTCTGCAAGTCACTTGTATGATTACTGACCTCTGTCAGGAGATCATAGACAGTGTTTGTTCTGATCCACCAGGATCATCTGCTGGACAAAATGTCATATGTCTTTAAAACTCCTACTGAGTAACTACATCCTCCAGAAACACAAAGAGAAATCACCTCTGGACTCTGAGGCAGGCTTGGAATCACTACAGGATGGGCTTTGTTGACCAAGAACAAGCTACTCCACAGAAATAAAACTAGGAAATGAAGCAATAAGAAATCATACAAAACATAGTAAAATGCTTTGTAACAGGAACAATATTAAAACAAACAACTCATCTAGCTTTGAAAATAACCACCTAGCTTTGAAAATAACTCTGTCCTTGGTAGGAGGCTGGATTAAATGACCTCCAGCACCCTTTTAGAACTAAATCTGTCTACAACTCTCTAAATTAAAAAACTACAAATGATGCTTTTTCGTTTCTTTAAGTCACCAGAAAATCAAGTGCTCATCCTGAAGATATGTCCTTTCCCATACCTAAACTGGAAGAGTTTGGCTTGCCAAGTCATAACATAGCACAGACCAAGTAGTTGATGCCTGTAATAAACTCAGTATTTGCCAGCAGTTACGTCATCCCTGGGATATGAGTTCCCTACATATCCGGAATAGGAAATACTCTGGGAAGATGTCCATCAGCTCTAACACTGGTCTCCTGTTTCCATGCATTCACAAACCTACTTCACATCTCTGTGCGTGCAGAAATTCTTCTGGCCGTGTAAGCATGTGTTCTCAACTTTAAAAGCTGAACACCTAACAGCTTGGGAAATCTTTTAATTATTTAAGCATATTTACATTATGCATTGTCACAAATGTTTTGCCCAAAATTTTGCTCTGATAGATATATAATCAACCAACTAACTGCAAAGAATCTATCTGCAAGGATATTTATTCTTACCTTATTCCTTATCTGCTGTGCATTTGCTTTACCCCCTACCCAGAAGCCAAGCTGACACTGTTATTGTTCTCACAAATACTGCAGCAAGAATCTGAATGAAGGCATCATTAACATACACTAGGGTTTTCAGAGAAGCAGTTAATTAAGTGCAACTGTTCAATTTCAGTCATGCTGATTTGACAGAAATGAGAATTTAGGACCATATTACATCACAGATCCTGGCAAAAGCAGCTGAGGGAAGAATTTGGCCCTGCTACATTCCAGCCTGACAGTCACAAATTGAATTCACTGTGCGCTCAATGACAGCTGTGCTGAACCCTGTCAACTGGAGCAAGGTATGTGCCACACGCTGGCTAATACCTTGCACAACAGACAATTCTGCTGAAGTCAGTAAGATTGTTTTCAAAGCAAGTCTGCACTGGAGTAACAGAATTGGGTCCCAGCTCAAAATCATCCTGTGAATTTCTTCCCTTCATGGGCAAGGTGTATTATACCTTGGCAAGCTGAATTTAGTTCCATCTGTTAAAGCAGCTTCTATGGCACTGTCATATTGGTAGAATAATGGAAGTGGAGGAGTAACTGTGAAATGAATTGTCCCAGACCATGGTGGTACTTCCAAGCCCCGATGACAGGTTTGCTATGGCTTTCTTAAGAACTGGCTAGGGTGAAGCTAAGCCTGCTGCAGTGCTAGTGGCTGGACCTGATGATCTGTTTGGGTTCCTCTCTAACCTTGCATTTCTGTGATTTCACAGTGCCTACTGAAGAGGGATTTACAAATTTCCAGCCCTGCAGACTAATGTTATAGTTAGTACTATGGGCTCCTTTGCACTTGAGATTGAAAGTTCAATTACAACATACTGCCATGTGGCGTTAGGGAAGGCTGTAGTCAGAAGGATGTCTTCCCCTGGCTCTTATTACAGAGAGGAAGAGGTATTTCCACATGGAGCCTGATGGAAGAAGGGACAAAGTCTCTACATCATTGCCTCAGGATGACAGCCACTAAGCTATGCCAACTTACTCCTCAAAGCTACAGGGGGAGGAAAACCAAGGTAATTCTTACCACACACAAAAGACAGCAGTGAAGGCTACTAGGATGCTCTTCCTCTGTGCTATGCAGCAGGAGGAGGAAAGGGAAGTTTTCAGCCTCCTACACTGAGCATAGAGATTAAACCACAGTCTCCTGCATGGAAACCACCTCTTCAACTTTGAGCATCTTTCTTCTCAACTATGAGTTGTTTTGGTTCCCCTTTACACTACTGTTGTATCATAAATGGACCAGAAGAGATTAATTAATTGCCTGACCCAGACAAGGACACAAAATATAGAGATATTAGATAGTATAATAGCAAGATTATAAGCAAATTACTGACCATTTCAACTCAGTAAAAAACCCCTCTAACAATTAATGATCCATTTATTCACGCATATATCAATCATCTGTTAGCTTTCTGTAAGCTATTTATGAATGAGATTTTCCACAGCATGACCTTTATTCTGCCTTCTGACACCATAGGTCAAACTGAGAAGAGCAGTGATCTCAGTCCACAGAGATCAGGTTGATCAAAGGGATATTGCCACAGTAAAGCCTACCTGAATTTTCTGATTGGAGACTGCTTTTCCTGTGCAGTTGCAAGGTGCCCAGAATAATAAATAGGAAAAACCATAATGTTCCAGTTTGTTGAGAACCAAGTCATGAAAAAAGGACAGTCAAAGGTCTCATACGTGATTTTGACAAACTGCGTGGTCCCGACCCAGGAAGAAGAGACGGACAAAATGATCAGAAATCTCCAGATAAGCTTGAGGAATGTGGATGTGCAAGACTGGCACCGTGTCTGTCCTTCAGCTTCTTGGCTGCTGCCCTCTGTGTGTGTTTGTGTTCCTTCTTCTCCTGAAGAAAAAAGAATAGAAAAAGAAAAGAGTTGTGCACATTATGAATACATTCAAAACAATTCTTGGGAGATCAGAATCTCCTCTCTGATCTAGACACAAACCATCCCTTGCCTTCTCTCTGTAAGTCCCCTATGTCTCACAAACACTGGAATCGTGCACAGACTTAAAAGGAATAGGAACAAAACACAAACACTATACTTAGGCCTGAGGTAACAGAGTTACAGTTAAGTTGTGCCACTGTTTACTTTATCAGCCCTTCATTCCTTCTGTCAGCCAAACCTCTAGAACAGAGCTATAATCCTTGGAACCAACATTATAAAGTCAATTACTGTGCATGTGTGCCACATAAAATCTGAGCCTCTGCATCTGAAATCAGGAGCCAGTTATTATTATTCAAGACTTTAACTCAAGAATCACTTTTTTATTTCCAAGTTGGGATGAGAAAAGAAACAGTTTGGTGGTTTTATATGCCCAAGCGGAGAAAACTGGTATATTTACATTTTTGAAGTTAAAAAAGGAAACTGGTCAAGAGTGAAGCTTGGCATGCCTAGAAATAAACCTCTACACATAAAAAAGGAGGAATTGGAAAGTTGTCATTTCTTATTTTAGTGCAGGACTTTTCAGATCTGATCTGCAGACCATCTGCAGATTTCCTAACAGAAATGTACAGAATTTAATCTTACCAACTGGCAACTTGCTCTCCAGCCACATCTTCCAGAGATGCAACCCGTGAACCCTATTTTGATTTCACAGATCCCAGCTGAAAACAATGAGTTGAATTGCATTGAATATTGAGGAGCACTAACACTGTTGCCCCATGAGCTAATGTGGCAGTGCTGAGATCCAACCATGTATTCCACTAGACCATACCACAGAATCATGGAATGGTTTGGCTTGGAAGGAACCTTAAAGATCATCTAGTTCTGTATCATGTAAGTTTGACAGAATAAACAGCAGTTCTTTTTAAAAATCACAACCTACAGCTATTCTTAACTACTACTGTCAATTATTAGTTGAATCAACACATGATGTGAGATATATATATAAGGAACCGTATAGTTATGAAGAGGAGCTATAGATCCACTGCAGTGAGAGCATATGCTGTCCTACATTCAACTTAAACGTGAAAATCGTAGCCTTTCAGACTCAGGTTTACTTTTCTTTTGTATTACTGCTTTTGCTACAGCTATAAAAAAAATGGCAAACTGAGGTTCAAAGTTATTACATTAGACCAACATAACATCTAAAACCCAGTTCAACATAGCAGGGAGCATATTTGCAATCAAGAATTTTCCTAACCAAGACATAGATCTTTTTGTAATTGTAATTGTATGGTGGGGTTTTTTTCCTAAAAATAATCAGTATTTAGTGTCACCATTGTTTAGTGCTGAATCAAGAATTTAAATAAAATTACAGGTTTATTAAAAACATGCAGACACTGGTCTGAAAAGGCAAGCATCATTTTAGCATTCTCTCTGGCTGCCAGAGAAAATAGGTATTTTTATGGTACTAATAATGACTGACATATTCTATTAAAAGGTAAATTACAGTTTATTTGCAAGTTAGAATGGCTTAAAAAAAAGTATTATGTAACATCCACTTGCAGGTTTTCCTGCTATGCAATTAGACCTTCTTCAGCCAGCAGTTAAAATAATCATACAGCAATAAAAGACTAAAGCACCTGTATAAATGCTTTCATTTTACAGTTACCAAATAACTATGTAATTGTTGCTACTACGCATGACACTACCATTAGCATTTCCCTTGGATTTAACAGTCCCAAGTTTGAAGGCTAGGGAAAGGCACAGGAACATACATTTCTTGCAAGTCCTACCTTGGGTTTAAAGACCTATGTAAGTTTTAGACTGATTAAATGTAGTGGGGAGTTTTCTTAAGTGCTTAATGAATGGGTAGGATTCATCCCATGTAATGTAGTTAGCAAATAATTGTGCATTCAGAGTAAATATATTGTCTAGGGGCCTTTTATATTTAATGATAATGAAAGTATGGTATGGTGAGAAGGTAGCTGATTTCATCCTCATATATATCTAAGCCCACTGGAGGCAATTATCTCTTCCTATAAAAGATATTTAAGTGAAATTCAGATAGAACCCCAGCCAAAGTGACATAGAGGCTAGACAGTTGCTTTCAAAATCCAAGGGATGTGCGCACCTAAATCTTGGCCAAAGAATCAAAAGGACAATATAAGAAATGTCTTTAAAAATAATTACAGGGCTTGAACTCAGAGACACACAGCAAGCAGGCACATAGTTCATACTAAACAGGTTTAAGGATTTCCAAGTCATGAAGCTGAGGCTGGAGTAAGCTAGAAAGTAGCACTTGTGTTCAGATACTGACTGATATGCTAATAAGGAAAAGCCAAATTGATCAGCCAAAGTGGTGGTAGACAGCTTTTTAGTAAGGTAGAAGAAATCCTTGGTGTCTGCATTTAGTTTGGTCTGAAACAAACCAACAGACTTACCCTACCAAGAGCACAGAAACAATCTGAGAACTAAACACAGATGAAATGACAGGGAAAGAATCCAAATGACACTGCAGGTAACAGATTGAGACGACACTGGTCAATGACAAACTGTGTTGAAAGGCAGCTAGCAGAAATATCCCTACATGGTCCTTTTATCTATAATATAATTGTTGCTTGTGATGTCTCTGTGACAAGATGGTAACAGAAAAGCTTCTTGCTTTCATTTTTCAGAAGAGTGAGATGAGGAAAACCAAAACCTACAGTTTATCTTCTGAACTCTTTTCACTACTTGCCAACCACATGCCAGAAAATATTATCTTTTATATTAGTTTACCTACCTGTCAGGTCAGCCCTATCTAGACCTCCCTGCTGAGGAAGGGAAGATCAGAATAAAAAGAGAAATTAATACATGCAAAATGAATGTTTAGAAGAGTATGATGTCAAAGCACTACTCTTTTCTCAAGTGGCCTAAAGTGCTTTCTTAGAGAAGATGGATTCTGATTTTGGATGTACCCTAGTGCCAGCATGCACAGAGTTATTTCAGCCTGTTATCTACAAAAGTTATAATAGATTGGTTTTCTGGTATCTTAGATATCGTCTTTACTGCAAGATGCTGCATCATCCACTCCTTGCAGCAATAATCACTTCCAGTATTTTTCTGAGGGTTTCCATCAAAAGAGTATTCCTGAAGTATGAGATCCCTCCATTTTCCAACGCAAGAAGAAAATGGCTTGCTTTTGCTGCCATCGGTGATGAAATGACAAGAGGAAGGTTCATCTCCCACAATTCCAGTGTGCAAGGGAGATCCAACCTGTTCTTCCTCCCCTTTTTGCTCACAGTATCTACACAGGCAGTCTTCCAAAGAACTTGGATAGTTAAATTATTTCAGTCATTTAATGTCTGTTTCCTTCTCAACAGTACAATTCAGCGGACTCAAAAGCCTGTGGCTGCATATTGTAAGTGCTTCCATCCCATCCCTGCTGGTAATGGGTGGATATCATGGAGAAGTCAGTGTACACCATATCTACAGGGTCAGTTGAGCTAAACTTCTGTAGTAAAGTGGGTAACATATTCCTGATGGAAGCCCTGATGTGCAGCTGGTCGATGATCAGAACTGTGATGGTCTTCCCTAGATATCCTTCCACCTGTTGCTCCTTCTCTTCCTCTTCATCAGACTGTCCATGTTGTGAACTGAGATTGTCATTATCTTTGAGAAGGAACATGGCTGGCTTTTAAGGGTCCTGGTCTCTGTCCAGGCTGAAGCTGAGGAAACATAACCACTTTATAAAAACTAATTTGTGTGTGTGTGTGTGTGTGTGTGTGTGTGTGTTAATTATTCTTTCAAGAACTTCTGTGCCTAGTGGCCTTATGATTCCTGAGATATATATCACACTACATGTACCTACTGAGGCCCAGGCCTTTTCCTCCCGTCCTTGCTTCCTTCCCGCCTAACCCCAGTTTGCACACAGATAAAGGAAGGGCTTTCATGTGGCTTTGCTGTTCGCAGCACCGTAAATCAACGTCAACATGCCCAGACTCCACACCATCTTTCAAAAGACAGACGAAAGAGGCTTTCGCAGGCATGCTGTGACGCCGGGAATGCGGCTGTTATGCCTACCTGATCTGCTCTGCCTCTCGACTCTGCTGTGCCGACAGATTCCCGAGGGACTTCGATTCTGCAGCTCAAGAATGGGAGCAGCAGAATCTTCAGCAACAGATAGAGGGGAGAGCTGCCTAGTCATGCCTCTGTGTCTGCTGGGGCAGTTGCCTCCTGGCTTGCATTGGATGACAGATGATCGTGAGGCACCTGAGAAGAAAGAGTTTGCATCAGTTTGGCTGTAAACTCCCTGGAGGAAAGCGGGGCTTTCAAACGCTCTGTCAGTGAAATGCATACAAATGATTCTGCAGGAGAAAGGAAGCACACTGCAAAAATCAAGGTTTCAGCTCTGGTCAGAATAAAGTAAATAAGTAAGTAAATAAATACTTAACTCTCTCCCCCCTTATGGAAAAGAAAAAGGTGCTGTATGAAAACCAGTCTTTCCCCTGAAGAAATGAGAGCCCTATTGACGCAGTATATCCTTAGCCCCACGGCTCCATCCATAGGGTCTGAATGGTCAAAGGAATTTGTACTCACGTGGGCCCCTTCCTGAGCACTGACACTGAATCAGGCAAAAGAAGAGGTCACCATTCTCCATTAGGGTGGACAGGAGGGCTGAGGAACCACTAGCACGCAGAGTCAGTGCTGAGACCCTCTCCAGAGGAGACTTTTCTCTTTCCAGAATGATCCTTGAGACTCTTGTATGGAATGTAGCCATGGTCACCGATAGGTCTTTTTGATAAGGACTTCTGCTAAATCACTGAAGACACAAGTTTCAAGCCTTTACATGCACTATTATCAGAATGTCCACATCTTCAGAGAAGTTGCTTTTTCTTCTTCTGCTAGATGCAGATCACACCAAGATGCTTCATTTCACATGGAGGTTGTATAGAGGCACAAGGCAGCAGAGAAGACCCAAGTCCCAGAATTACCAGTGCTATCAGATGAAAAATCTTCCACTGACTAGGACACCACATTTTACAAGTAAGAGCTTGAAGGACTGGATTAAGAACCAGCAAACAACAGAAAAGAGTGCAGTGCTGGAATACAGCAGAGTGTGCCGGGTGATCTTGCAGGTACTCCCAAATTTGTTGAAGGTGTCCATGTAAGAGGTCAGTCAACACATGAGCAGCACAAGAGAGTCCTCTTTTCAGTCAGAAAGTCAAGATGACAAGCCATTTTGGTAAATACAACTGTGTTTTCATCATCAGTTGAGTTCACCCACCGCTTTTTTTTGCAGCTTCAACTGGTGACCATCTTACCTGAACTTACGGAATACACATATACCCAGAGCAGCCACTAACCTCACCATGACTTCGAAGGATTTAACATGATAATCATACCTATTCCACATTGAAAAGAATACAAAAATAAAGGCAAAACCCATGTGTAAGGTGCCAAATGTTGCAACAAATTTGGCAGACATCTCAGAGGGCAACATTCTTCGTTGCAATATGATCCATTCCAGAACACTACAAATGTAAATAACTCCAAGCCAAACAACAACATAGAAGTATACTCTAAAGCAAGGACTGTATTCAAGATTCAAGAGACTGCATGAATCAAGGCAACACTCTTTTGCCCAAGGAAGCTAGGGGTTCATATAACCTTCAATTAACTTAAAGCTATGTTTGATTCACCATATCTAACTACAAAGATCGCAGAGGAAGAGATGTACAGAATACAGAAAAATCCTTTCTCAGCCTATTTATATCCTCCAAGGTTAGTTTTTACCCTTCAAGTGGGTAAGTGACTGAACCAGCAGCTAACCCCCTAGAGATGATCTTTCTCAAACATGCTCTTCCCTTTCTCCTCTGGCCAGTATAAGGAAACTGTGACACAAGGAGGACACCAAAGCCTACGTTCCACCTTGCCACATAGTCCTATAAATTCAGTCAATGCAGTACAGAACCCAGAGTCTGTGACAGCAGACTCACAAAAGTCAACTTTGGAAAATTAAGACCTCTATGATGTCTAAGGCTGTATTGTCTCTCCCCATTTTTTGGTGAGCATTACTCTTTACAGAACTTTTTAGAGCCTACTGGACATTTTCAGACCTTTAAAAAGCCATTCACCTCCATATATTTATTTTACATCAATCTAACAATCACACAACTTCCTCACGACTTTGTTCCACTCATTTCATAACTTCAAGCGTTACTTCTCCCATTTATCAAACAAGGATAACATTACCTACTTCATAAGACTTTGTAAACATCTTGCAAGCCACTCTTGAGGTTGAAAAGCACATTAGAAATGGCAGCCCCACCAGAAGCAGCATAGCACCTCTATTTGACAGCTGAAAGTTAGTTCCAGCCTCCATGAGTATCTCTGAAGCTAAATATTCAAAAAGGCACTTATGATTTTTCCAGTCCCCAACTTAAAGAAGTTTTATTTCCAGAAAGCATTTTATTATTTCCAGAGAGGCAGCCACCAAGATGCCTTGACCAAATCGCTGCTCACTTTCATATGCAACATTTAAAGAGGTTTCATTAAGTTGAAGCACACATGCTGCATCTCAATTCAGATACAATTTAGAACAAGACCAAGATTCGCATTACACTCAGCAGAAGTCCAGCAGATGATCCACAACCAAAATTTCAAGGAAACCTATTTTTCCTCACATGTAAAAAGAGCTCCGAGTTATTTATATCTGGCACAACACAGCAGCATCAATCTTTTCCTGTACATTGAGAAACTCAGCAGTTGAGACCTAAACTGTGATTCGAGAGATTGTATTTAATCAAAAGTCACTGCTTGATTTCCTGAAATCTTCTTCCCTTATACTTGAAAGCAATCATAGCACAGCAATTTATCAATATTTCATTGTTACAGCTAGAAAGCCTGGGACACCTAATGCTACTGAATCTGAACGTATTTTAAGGATATAGCTTGACAGGGAAGGTAAATAACTGAGCTAACTTAACCAAAGCTGGTACCAGCAACAAGGAAAACAAACCACCATCTACACAGTACAGCAGTGAAACCTTGCATGTGTGCAATGTTGCCTCACATGAAAGGAAAGGAAGGCAGAACCATTTAACTCCAGTTCTTTGTCTCACACGGCAATTATCAGCTACCAAGCAGGGATCCGCTAGAGATCATCCAAATTTAGAGGCATCAAGAGCAGCATTTTCCACTGAATTTCCATATACCTTCATAAACCTCACACTCTTATGGAGACCTCATGGTCTTAGGCAGTGAGACCATGTCTTCTCCAGAGAAGACAACAGCATAGCGCCGTCACAGCTTGCCACATGCAACTATGCACTACAAAGTATCGTAATACACCTCCTCCAGAGCAAAGGAGTGACAAAGCTTGGGCTGGATTCCTTTAGCTTATTTTAGACATCAGCCTTAGGATGAGAAAAATAATGCCCTGGGACTATCTGCATCTCCCTGTGACTATACAGGGAATAACAGAATCACAGAACAGTTTGGGTTGGAAGGGATCTTCAAAGGTCATCTAGTCCAACCCTCCTGCAATGAGCATGGACATCTTCAACTACATCAGGTTGCTCAACGCCCTGTCTAACCTGAGCTTGGACAACCATCCTGAGCAGAGAAGTTTAAACTGGGTGGGACTTTTTACCTGTTTTACGCAACCTTCTTTTAACCTGACTACTTGATGTGAGAGGTTACACAGATACCTGTAACTCACTGCGTACAGAAGCCTCATCCGGTTTCTGTAGACTGACACAACCAATGCTGAGCATGAATACAGTTCATGGCTTTAGCAGAGATGAATCACACGCTGAGAATGAATCAACATTTTGGGCATCATTTGATATTTTAAGGGAATGCTACTGGAAGAGATTGGCAAAACACAAACAAATAGGAAAAACCTTGCCAGACTGCAAGATCTTGCTGCTAGATGTGTTCCTTCATCACTTCGCGGCTATAGTCGAATGTCAAAGCAAAAAAGGAGGAAACGGAGAACTGGAAAGGACCATATATGATCATACCAAGCACATCTTAATGAGTCAAATCCATCTGGATGACTTTAAGTTAATAGATAAAAACAAACCCCTTCTCTTTTCCATTTCTTAAGATTATTTTTAGTTTATTATTGCATTTCAGCAAATCCTTTTCCTTGGCCTGCAAATGTGGATGCTTTATAGCTTAAGAAGAAAGGCCATTCCTCTGCACATGGAGACCAAAGAGAAACCAGCAAGCGGAACCCATAGCTTTTCACATGCTTCTAACAAAGTCTCTCCTTGTCTTGGACTAATTATTATACACTTATCCCAGTGTACTTCTATTTAGCAAGTAATTACACTTGTGACTAACCTAAACCACGTGATTAACATCACTGAAGTCCATGCCTTTTCACATTCTTGAACATCATTCTGAGTCCCAGCTGCAGGAGGAGGTGACGACCATGTGCTGCTGCATCCATTCAAACCAGGAAGCAGCAGCAAATGCCTTGTCCTGACAGCCATTTTCTCCATCCATATGTAAACTATGCACAGCTCCTTTGCCTCTCTGCAAGATGCTATACACGACTCGCAGATTTTAATTTATATACAGATTTCCATATGCAGCTCATAAGGTGAGAAAATATATCAACACCTTGGGTAGAAAAAAAACATTTCCTTAATTTGCAGGGGGCTTGGAGAGAAGGGATTATGCTTTGAGGGTCAAGAACCAGTCTTTTCAGATTATATTCATGTATATGATATATTTAGCATGTGACAGCAGTGCTTGGAATACAAAAAAACATTCCATTTCTTTTGTGACAACTTTTCTTGTCTCAGACTTGTTACCAAAAAAGGATTGAAAGGACTGCCAGTAAAGTAATCGAAGTTAAAAAAAAAAATCAGCCTGGGAGTAAGTTTTATGGCCAGGCCATCATAGAATTGTTTTATTTTTCATTTCTTTTTTAACCAACTACCCTAATGGAAATTTAGAACCTCTCAAACAGGCATCTCAAATTCCCTCCTAAAAGCAATGCATGCATTCATGACACTGGATTACCAACACAAAGTGTTGGCTTATTTAGATACCAACACTTGGCTTGCTGGTATGCGCCCAAATACATAGTCTATTTTTGATTACACAACTAAATTGATGGTTAAATAGGTGATGTAAATGAGCTGGACAGTTTCTTCGTATTATGATCCCAAAGCCCTGCACAGCTGTGGTCACCTGTGGCTACCACAGCAGTCAGGAGAGAGACCAGCTTTTCCAAAAAATCAGCCAAGGCACCTGCAATCTACCTTTTACTAATTCAGTATTAAAATATGCTTATCTTACTATGTCCTCAAAATCTCAGCTCCTAATGTGTCATTGTTTTTGTGCTGACAAAATGATGTCTTCGTACCACTGCTGTGGTAACAATGGTTGGGTTTTGACAGATGGGTGGAGGTAGAAGCCAGTCTGGTGTTATGTGGAAAGTACGTCAGATGAATGTTCCTGCTAAATTGGGCCCTCGTGAAAGAATTTACAACACTTCCTTTACACTGTAACGTTACCTGTTAGAGTGAGTATCCACAGTGATGATGGACTTGCTCACACATCACCTATGGACTATTGTTTCCATCAGCCTGCACACATGCTCATGTTGACACCAGTTCACGATCATGAGGGCTGGAGACTTTTGCAATGAAATTCTGGTCAGTAAGGAGAAGATAATGTGAATTTTGAGGCCAGGGAAATACTGGATGCACATGGCCTTACAGGAAAGGGGACTGAGTTGCACTGCTATTGGTAGAAGTGAAGAGAGCTTATTCTGTCCACTTTACAAAGATAAAACCTCATCAGCTTGAATTAGCCATAGCTTCAATTGGATTGTTTGCTACTGGTAGCACACAAGTCGGGGCAGGGCTATCCAACAGCATCAATTCAACAGTGAGTTAGGTCCATAAGCTTATTTTATCTCAGCCGAAGGGACTGCCTACAAAAACAGATCCTGCCCATCATTACACCGGTGTAAACCCACAGCAACCCTATACAATCAGCCAAGCCGTCTGGGCATACACTGACAAACCTGAAGTTAACAGCTGGCCTGGGAAGCTAAAATTGAAGGGCAAACTCTCCCCAACCTTTAATGAGTTTAGAACCAGCAGCTTGACTCAGGACATGAAGCCGTAATTACATTTAATAAAACGAAGCAAACAAGCAATAGAGATGGTGTCTTTGCAGACAGTGTGCTACACAAGTTCAAGGAATAAGCATCTCTTGTTCAGTGAAGAAAAATCATTTCACTGTGTCTCAGGTATTTGGAGATGATCTCCATTTAAGCACATCTCTCTGAGCCACTGCAATGGTCTCTGTGTATTAAGAGTTATGCACATATGCCTTGCTCATTTACTATTTTCTTGTTTTGAAAGTTTTTTTGTTTGAAGGGGATGAGAAGGTTACAACCATTTTTTTTTTTTTTGTCCTAGGGGAAAAAAACATGTCCAGATTTTAATGCGAAACAAATGACTCAGTGATGGTGTACAGCATTCCTCTTGTATTATGATTAACTATTGTCAAGAGCAGAAAGCAAAAGAAGCAGATATTTTTGTTATGGTTTAACAGTGACATCCATCAGCAATTTCTGCCAATTATCCCATCAGTATACATACACAGGCATTCACTTCAAATCAGCAGACAGCAACTTGACTGTCAAGCAGAAATCTCAACAGCTTCCACGTGCCCTCGTATACTTGCAATAAAGTGAACAGAGAAGCAGCAAAGGGAACAAACAACTTAAATTTTACACCCTATAACTAACTTTGTGCCTGATAAGGATGTGTCACTCTACAACCTTGCACCTAATAACTCATTACCAGATGAGCAGTTCCAGCCTAATTTTCAGAGGAGGAAATCCAAGTTAGTAAAAAAAAATCTCCTCTGTACACACTAGTCATGTATTGTGCTTAGGTTCTGTCTCTAACCACCACCACCGCACTGTGCTCCAGATCAGAATAGACACTGTGACAGCAGTGCCACACTCTCTCCCTGTTACACCATCCAACATCTGTGGAAAGACAACTCTCACATCTCAGTGGTGATAATACTGAGGTTTAACACACATATATTGAAGAGTCAAAGAGCTTCCATTTATGCTCAGTAAAGCCATGTCATATGGGTAAATATATATATATATATATATGATCATTCACCTTTTGCATGTAAGGAAGGTGGGAAATAGTTGATAAATAAGTCACTCAAAGGCATCTACTCATGCTGTGGTTGATTCTCATCTCCTTAGATCCCCACAGGTAGCTGCTGATCACTAAGACTGGGGTTCCCATATTAACTGCCATATGCTTGATGCTTGGCTTCTGCATACAAACCTGATGAACACTTACAAGTCTGTAAATGCATCTTTTTTGCACATCAGCTACATGTTCTTCTTATGAAGAATCTGTTCTGAGATGGATGCTTTCCAGGGAAACCAGGGAAGATAATGTGCATGGTCTGCATTCAATGCTGTGTTGTAAAACCTCCAACTGGGGACTGCAGCACAAAACATAACCCAGGATGCAACATCCATTACGTTCAACAGCTGCAACCATTAAAACACAAGCAAACAAAAAAGACCTTTTCAGGAAGCATATAAAGGCTTTGGTGGCCGTAAGCAACCTGCAGACCACGTTCTGGGAAGCCCTGATGCATGAGCATAGTGGCCAGCGCTCTCTGAAGGACTTCTCAATTTGCTTCTTACTGAAGCAAATGGCTTCTCTTTGTACTGCTCTGGATTGAGACCCTTCCCCAAAACACGATTATTAAAAAACCTGAATCTCTCTTCAAACCTTTTTTCCACTTGTTCATCCATCTACATTTTACTGGAAGTATAGTTAAAAGCATGGAATTTTTCTTTTTCCCTGGCTTAATTTCTCCGTACTTTAAGCCAAGAAGACTTCCCCATTCTCATTTCAACGTAACTCAAATTTATTACTGCCTCTATTTAAGCACTGACAAGGAATTCCATTGATTTGACATGAAAAATAACACACCAGCACCAGCATGGGTGGAAAAAATGTTTATTTCACAACATCTGTAGTGGAACTGGCAGCTACAGTATGTATTTTGAAACATAACGGCTACGTATCTTTTAAAGTTACTGGGCCTGACATAACATATTTAGAGCTTGAAGGAATGCAGAAGAAAGTGCTGCAAATGAAGAATGATTTTTATATGTTGAAATCAAAACTTCTGTAACTTCTGCATAAAACAATCTACATTGATCTACAGAAAAAAAGATTTTAAACATCCATTTGAAGTGGAGCATTTTGGACTGAATTCTGCTGTCAGAAAACATTGCTGGCATCTCCATTTGCCTTGAAAAATAAACATTATGCTAAAATCTCATACTTAGCTGTGACAAATCTGGAGTTAGAAAACAGTGATCCACAGTAAGGGTATGAACATGTCCTCCTTCAGCACAGAAATTTTCACATGCAACTAGCCCGTGTTTACTACTCCTTCCTTACCCATCTGGACTCTATCCAGAATGAAGCCTGGGAGGGGCAGGACCAGGCATACAAATATACAAATAGTTGTGTCAAAGACTGTAAGATCCTTCCACACCATGAACATCTCAGAGGGCAACTTTCTGGCTAAGTGCTGCTGGGGAAAGCCAAGCCAAGCTGCCCCAGTGCTGCAGAGGAAGAAGAGGGCAGCATAGAGGCATCCAGCAGTGTGCCTGCACCCCAGCGTCCAGCCAAACTAAGCCCATGCCATCAAATTACTCCAGATCACAGGGACTGATCCAGTCCTTGGTGCAGTTCCTGGGAAGACCAACTGATCTCAGTGAGCTTTGGCTCAGCCTCTGAGGAGGACAATGGGGGTACTTCCACACCAGACTGCTCTGTGAGGAGGAGGGAGCTGGACTGTCAGACCTTTTTTTATCCAAGTGAAGCCAATGCATATCTGTCTGAAAGAACAACCCCCAGAGACTTACAAGCCTTTGTCCCCTTATTGCAGCCCTGAAGCAAAGACTTTATGTTAAGCTTTTCCTTATATAAACAGTCCCTATGAGAACACCTCAGTAACAACTTCTGAATTAGTCCCTTGAACACACATTTAAAGCGATATCCTTTGCTGCAACAGATCTACATGACTTTCTTTTCCCAAAATACACCTGATGCAACACCAACACAAACCAATTGCAGGATTCACTGGCCTAGGATCAAACCAGCTTTTCACCACTTCAACACTGACTGAGCAACAGATAAACACAAATAATTTGTTTCAAAGCTGCACACCATCCCATTAAAGAAAACCTCTATACAAACCTTGTAATGAATTATACTGGATGCACCTTCTGTGGTTTCACAGTTTATACACTTCACTCCAAAATAAAAGGTTATGAGTCTCTATTAAAAAATTCTTTGACAATGAATCCCGTTATTGCTAAAAGTTATTGGCGCTTCCAAAAAGAAACACACATTCTGAATTGAACTCTCATTTTTACTTTCAATGCAGTAAATCTAGAGCAGCTTCAATGAAAGCCATGAAGCTGCTTTGACATAAAGTTATTGTGAAAGAAGTTTAGACCCAGGGCACTCCAGAAATCTCTTATATGAATCTCATTATTACCTAATTATGATATAGCTTTTACTTTCAAGAAACACTGCAGTAAATCCAGGCTGGTTCATGGGTCTCCTAAGATCCAAGTGTAAAAACAATCAGCACACTGACACACAACTCAATATCAAATTGCTTGTATTTATCTCCCACACGCATTATTGCCTCTCCTTTTTGATGGGTGCCTCCAGAGAGTGATTCATTCCAGCTGCCTTAGAAACCAACCTTAGGAGATGAATCACCTCTCAGAGGTGTCCAGCTCTCCTGCCAACTCCAGGAAACTCAGACAACTTTCTTATTACTTACCGAGGCTGACATTGACATGCACATGAATGAATCCAAATCTGACTGTCTCAGGCTCAGTCCATGGCAGCACTGTGGTACATGCACATGCTTCAGTTTTTCTCCACTGCCCCTGGCAGCTCCAACAGGTCTCAGCCTTGTTTTTCTGTCATGGTACCTTTAGGATGTGTCCATACAACCCACCTGGCTCAGGCACTTGTGTACATACAGCCCTCTTGCTATGGCTGCTGCCATGCTGGAGTGTGGGATGGCCAGATTGACATGAAGACACATTTTTGAAAGTATCTGGTGGCTGTGGTCTCAGCTTCATACAGACCTCATCCTCCAGAACCACTGAGACCATGCACCAATCCTTCTCACAGCTGACTCTGCTTCATTTCTTTCTACATAAGCAGTGTTTCCTGGCCAATGATCTGCAAATATCTGGGTGCCTCTTTACTGCTGAAGGAGTAAAGCAGCACTTCTTGTCTGGATTTCACTCCATTACCCAGGAGTCAGCAGTTTCTGTGGTTCTGCCAGAAGATATCTAGGAAGTCACAAACCTCAACTGCTTAAAGACTGCCAACATAAAGTGCACTGCTCCCTTGCTCTCCTCCCAGCACATAGGCCCAGAGCCCAGGTTGCTGCAGCATCTATTTCACATGCCTGCCCAATGCCTGGGAGGAAAAGGTAGGACAGGCACAGGTGGGAAGCTGGCTGCCCTACCCCATTAAGATTCTTTGGGAATCCCTGATCAAATCTTTGCTGGTCTGTAAAACTGGCTGCACGCACTCACATTTAATGTATGGGTCCAGTATTAGTTCAGCTTGGCCAGCTTCATCCTTAGCAAGAATGCTTTCATTTTCAGCCTGTCGGATATGACAAGTGCTGTCATGTAGTCACTTCCAGTCTATTGCCCTTTCTTCCTATGAATACTGTATTTTCCCTCCCTGAAGAAACAGGCAGTGCAATATTTGACACTGCTGCTGCAGCCCAGCATAGGGAGAAGGTTAAAACTGGACTGAACTGAACTGAGACACCTGACAACAGCTGGACCTGTTAAACTGGAGGCAACCACAGCTTGTGAGTTGTCTTAGACCTTACGGGGCAGGGACAGTCTTTAGTCCTCTGCATTCACTGCCTGCCATGACATGAGTCCAGTCTGTGCTGCGAGCTCTCAGGAAATAAAGAACAGCAAATCACCCATTTAACCAGCACAGCAAGCCAGCTCACCCAGTTGTAACTCTGCTCCTTTAAAAGCAGGTGAGTGTATGAATTACAATCATGCATACTAAAAACTGGTGCTGTGCAACAGCAATGTATTGACATAAGCAGCAGGACTATCAGCTCCGTCAACTTCCTTTAAGGCATTTTTCTCTTAAGAAAGAAACACCAGGTAACTACCAAGCCTGCAGAATACTCAATATCACACATATACTCCCAAGAAAAATGACACAAATTATTGTCTGCTCTATCAAGCTCTAGCCAATGCAGGTAGAACTGGAAGTCATGCTCTAATGACAAGCACTGGACCATGTCTCTTGTTTTGTTTTTATCCTGGAGGTAGCTGAATTTAACTCACCAAAAGGAATCACATTTTCATTGCTGGTTGGCATAACAAAGCTCAAACCAGAGACGGCAGGCAGCTTGCAATTTTACAGCTCAAGTGTTTGTAACAACGTACCACACCTGGTGGGAAAAGAGTTCATTTCTAACAGAAGCAGCAACTTCCCAAAGTACCGTTCAGCTCTTTAAAACATTTGACACTGAATATAATAAACTTAAGACAGTACAGTTAAAGCCTCAGATTTCTACACATCTTTAAAACAATAACTCAAAGTCGAACATTAGGTATATTTTTAGAAAAGCTTTCCTTTCAACCTTTTGATTTATAGTGCACATATATCTGCTGTATATTTTCAGCATGACAAGCTTTAGATCTGCATCACACTATGAGAGCAGTTGTATCTCCCACTGGACAACATCACCACATTTCCAGTTGACACAAAAGTGATATGAAGTTGGTATGTACTCTTAAAAGAAATGAGGCTGTCATGTTCAATCAAGAGTATACAACAAATTTCACAGTTTCTATCTTGTAGATTTTGTATTAAGGAATTGTTTCTAAAACAATCCTTAATTCTGGCATTTTAGAAGCTGACACTTCTGAAAATAAGGGGAGAAAAAAGCAGTTTAGGGGAACAACTGCTCTCTGAAGCTGCGGAACAGCAAGCACAAAGAAGTTGGTGCCTCTGTCTTTGAAGCAAAAAAGATAAATCTAGAGCACAATATTAAAATACTATAGCAAATTTGGTAACATTCTGTGGACCTAATTTCACATCATTTTAAAAGCCAGAATTGAAGTACACAACTTTATCTGTGTTTCACACAGCAACATTAGCTTCTTCATCAGAAATTATTCACACAGCAGCTGAACACAAGCAATACAAATTTAACTGCACTTACCCCAGATGGTATTAAAGTGCTAAAAATGCTATCCAAGCATTAGTTACTTTATAAATACACACACACACATTCACACTACTTTGCACGGAACAGAGCATGCAAAGTAAATTCCTGCCTAGAGTTAGATATACAGGAAAAAAAAGCATTTACCATCTGGCACAGGCGAATTTAATTCAGAAACATTGTAAGACATTAATGGTGCCACTCTTGCCGAATGTTTCTTCATCCTTTGAACTTGCTCTCCTACTCACACACTCACTACGTCTTTAGTCTGCATCGCTTTTGGTCCCGAATACTATAGTAAACACTCGGCTCTGGCTGGTGGCTAGATGTTGTTCTGGAGATGCTGCAGTAGGCTGTGAGTAATGATTTGCTGTTTCCCTGGGAAACCATTTGCAACACATTCAAACAGTGCTTGACCTCTACTAAGACTTTTCTTTCATTCAATTGTTAAGCACAGCAGATAAAATATAAATATATTAGCTACCGCACTTCATAAACTTGAAAGCGCAG
Organism: Nestor notabilis; assembly: GCF_000696875.1. Lineage (NCBI taxonomy): Eukaryota > Metazoa > Chordata > Aves > Psittaciformes > Psittacidae > Nestor > Nestor notabilis. The sequence continues at coordinate 48,367 of NW_009918506.1, forward strand.
CAGCCCCTTCGCATGAAAGCAAGGATTTCACATCAAATATCTGCACTGTGTTAGCAAAGCAGACAGGAGATTTCTCAGACGACTGCAAGAGAATTACGCAAGGCAATTTTCTGGTTCCTTACACTGTGACAATATATGGATTATTACAGTAATTATTTTAAATAAACTTTGAATAATAAAACTCTTATAGAGCCACTGAATCAGGAATGACTTGGGCACAAGA
>NW_009918506.1:48620-56474 GCF_000696875.1 Nestor notabilis
GCTCTGCATCTGATAACAAAGCAATGGTATTGCAGGAGTCTCTTCAAACACCCTACAAAAATTGTCACAACATATACATAGGCCATGACTGGTCCACATTCTTTCCTCACTTCTCTTGAGATAGCTAAGACATTTTTGTCCCTCCTTCCGTAATAACTTCTCTTTCCTACTCCCTTTTTATTATTTGTATTATTGAAAATTGCTCATTTAAAGCAAAGAGAAAGTTTCACTGAGCAAACCAATGACAACCCATACAATTTCTGGAACTCTTAGAAAACCCCATCCACTTGTGTAACTCTAGAAAACAACTTGCCTAGTCTTTCTTAGATGTCTATTGTAAATGGAGATTAGTTACTCTCTGAAAGCACCAGCTTCTTCCCACTGACTATGATGGTGGTGAGATGCCTTGCTCACAACTACTCATCTGGCTTTTAGACACCTTAATTAGGCCCAACCTGTAGCTGTGCCTGGGATTGCCCCGACCCAGGTTTAGGACCCTGCACTTGGCTTGGTTAAAATCTTGCCCTGTACATCCTTTAATGCCGCTTTCTTATTCTTCTTTATTATTAGGATATGGTGACACAATAAGGAAGAGACAGTGATTAACCTGATGGAAGGGAACCAGAAAGTACCTCATCACCCCCTCTCCCAAGGACATTCTGCCCCAGGATGTCTATGGACACACTGTGGAAGAAGTATGGGAAAAAGAAATGTTTACAGATGCATGATTTTCCACCCAGGATTTCCTGGAAATCTTGGAGCTATCCTTTAGGATCTTCATTATATCCCTTGTGACAGATAAGGCTCTCCACCATGAGTTTTTCCAAAGCATCACGCTGCATTACATGAAACTAACCAGCTTTTACTGCTTATCTGCATGCAGAGGATTTCCAGCACTGTGTAACAATCACTATTCCAAAGAAAATTATCTTCGCAATTTGCAGAAGAAATTTTATTCTCCCCTTCAAAGAGCTGAGAGTCAGCAGACTTTGTGATAGAGTAATCACCAGTCAAGTAATTGCTGTCTCTACAATCAAAGGCTATCTATTAATGTGTGTCTAGTCCTTCAGCTTTTATATAATGTAAACAACATAATAATATAACACAGAGATTGTTTTTAGAAAACTGTTTCTGCAAATAGGAGCTTATAATGGAATCATTAACGGACCTTAGCAATGGTGAGGATGAAACATGTGAGACAATGTCAAGCAATTCAAGACATTTCTTTCAGACAATTTCAATGTTAATGGCAGAGCATGATTGCATCTAAAAGTTGCAGCACTTTTTTTAAAGGAAAATCAGCCACTGTTTCAACACTTTAACTCAGAAGCCATATTCAAAATTCATAAAGCATTTTTTCAAATATCTAGCCCAGCCATCTCTGCTTTGTACAACAGGCACAAGAGAAATGAAACGGATAAAAAACTGTTTAAAAAACATGTGTGGTTGGCACCTAGAACTCCCATCAAAGATTGCAGCTTGAAAAGCATCAGCTTCTCTGGCTACACAAGCAAGAGCTTTGGTCATCTGTTTTCTGTTCCTACTATAAACAGCTGATTGCATTTCTGTATGAGATGCTATTCATATAGGTCCTCTAATCATTTCTATGTATTGTGTTGAAGAAAATAACAAAATAATACAGAATGGAAGTGAGAGAAGGAAGCTCTGTCCCCTTCTCCTGAGCTACATCAGACACAAATCTACCCACAAGTGGAATGTAAATTTACCAAATTTACCAGAGTAACATGATATTTACTCTACAGACTACAAGTCCACATGGAATCTGTGCTCCTGTGCCATCCTACTCACCTCACCTCATGTTTATGTAAGGCACCACAGTGGGAAAATATGAGTCCCTCCACCCCACCTACCGTCCCACCCACCCCCACCCCACCCCAGATTTAAACAGTAAAATAGTTTCCAGGTACCTTTAAAACAGATCTTCATATGTTGTTACTTGCTTGCCTTAAGCTCTGTGCTTTCGGTGTGCAACATGTTAAAGTTCTCTTATTTGCAAGAAGTGGAAGCTGTGTGATACCTGGAAATCTGGCTCATGATTTCTCTGACTGTGAGCCCCAGATCGCTATCAGACACTGCCCAGCACGCTGGCTCAGCAGTCTAGTCCCATGTCAAAAGCCCCTCTCCAAATTTCTTGTTGGCCCCTTTAGGCACTGGAAGCTGCTCTAAGGTCTCTCCAGATCCTTCTCTTCTCGAGGCTGAACAACCCCTGCTGTCAGCCTGTCTCCATACTGCTCAAGGCTCAAGGTGCCCAAGGCCTCTGAGCATCTTCAAGGCCTCCTCTGGACTCACTCCAACATGTCCATGTCCTTTTTATGTTGAGGGCCCCAAACCTGGAAGCAGGACAGCAGGAGGGGTCTCATGAGAGCAGAGTAGAGGAGGAGAATCACCATCTTCAACTTTCACATTGATAATGGGATTTTCACTTCATTTTCAACACCAAAGTCAGAACCAGCTATACCAACATCTTTTTAAGGTAAGTGGTGTGAAACTGATAACTCTAGAAAACAACCTGCCTGGTCTTTCTTAGATGTCTATTGTAAACTGAGATTAGTAACTCTCTGAAAGCACCCACTTCTTCCCACTGACTATGATGGTGGTGAGATGCCTTGCTCACAACTACTCATCTGGCTTTTAGACACCTTGATTAGGGCAGATACTCCCAGTGGGAAATACTTTATGTGAATGCCCAATAAAGACATGACAGGACATTCTTTGACTTGAATTGATTTTGGAACAGTGTTCAGATGCAAAACTGTACGTAGTCTTGGTTTTGAACATCACTAGTTACAAGATCCATATGACACCCACTTTGCATACATCCCTGCAGCTGACAGGTCAGTCCATTGCCAGTCACTAGACTGTAAGGCTCTCATAAAGATGACTTTTATAGGCTCTTTCAGGCTGAGCATGTGTTTTAAGATGACAAGCTAAAAGGCCATTACCAAGTTCATTTTATCCTGTTGGAATATAAACTAGATGCAAGATGCAGAACAGACAAACAGTCAAACAGCTCAAACCAGACATATCTTACAAAAGGGATTTTTATGTATATCGAAGTCAAAGGTTTAGTTTGAACTTTTACCCTGCTTCTAGCTAAAAATCAGAAGCATACAGCAAATATTAATTCAAACAAACTCAATTTCCTATTATTAATAATTTCATGTTATTATTATAATTTACTTTTACTTCAATTATTAAACCATTCTTACCTCAACCCACAGGCTTTTACCTTTCCCCCCCGATTCTCCTCTCCATCCCCAGCGATTAGTATGATACTTAGCTGCCAGCTGGGCTTAAACCATGACAGAACTGTGTATCTCACTGCTGTGCCCAGTCACACCATATAGATTTTAAAGAATCAAATCCTGAATTCCTTACTTTGTGTTAATTCTCACTGGCTTAAATACTTCTGAATACTCCTTTTCAGCAATCCAGAATATTAGCTCTGTTCTGTTACGTGTCCCATTAACATCTACCAGCCAGGCAAGCGACGGCATTTCAGCCTGGGAGGCACTGCTCCCAGCCATCACTTATGGTAAAAAGACTGCCTTAACCTTTACTTCCCTGATTAACAGGTATGATTTGTTTGAGAACATTCATATGGATGACACACTAAAGTTTCATACATTTTTTACACTGAGGCAGAAACTGATCTTTATCCAGATTTTCTGATATTCTGCAAATTCCAAGAAGCAGAGTACTTACTGCCTACTAAAGTCTCACCTAATAACTGCAAAAAATACCTACTAAATCTGAAGAGATTTTAAATCCCTTGGGGGCTGGATCTTTATATACTGATCTCTAGTTCATCTTAACATGGGATGCTATTTTCAGTAAATCAGCCCAGGAATTGACTCTTTAATGCCCACCCTGTTTTTCCAAGAGAAAAAAATAAAATAAAATATAAATGCAATGTTACCTATTTTTAGGTAACATTATTTTCCCAAGCAGGCAATTTCTAGAAATAAGATTAATGGCACCAGCTAAATATTCACTCTAAGATGAAGATATGAAGATTTGCAGTGGTACTCAGCTGTCATCCAGGACAGGAAAGCTTCTCCTTGCTGCCAAAGGCAAAAGCCTTTTCAGTCCTCCATGTCCCACCAGACTTCGAGGAGCTGCTAACCCACTGACAGCTCAACTGCTGCTGGCTCCCACACAGCTGCAAAACCAGTTCAAAAACACTCAAATCACTGACAGCCAGTTGTGTCTTGGCTACCAGAAACCAGATCCTGCATATACCTGAAAAGCTCCTGATAGTTGTGATGCTACCAAGTGGGCAAGATGTTACACACCATCACAATGATATGTTGCTTACTAAGAATATCTGATGATTCCCCCACCCCAATATCAGCACCACTTCCCCACTCTGATACTTACTCAACGTACTTGAAAGTACTAACACTTTCTACTTCACTGCTTTTGGAAAGGTGTTGATTTGCTATGTGATTTTATAGACCTGACAACTAGTGTTTCCCTGGAAAGCAAAGGGATTAAAATTTCCATTAAAGTAAGACTCAGATTTTCCTCAATCATGAGACTTCTAAAACATAAACTGCACACCCGCAATGATCAGGAGATACACACTAACATCCCCATCTCCAGAGCTGGCAGTGCAGCTTCTTTGGGTTTTATTCTGTTGTAACATGAAAATATCATACAGTAAGAAATACTAAACTCCTAATGCAATTAAAGATACAAGGAAAAAAATAAGAACTGTGGGCATGAAGAGTTGCTGTTTAATTTCAGCAAGTAATTCAGCATTTCATGGAAACAGCAAATATATCAGCTTAGATGAATCTTCAGTATTTTGACATTCTAAGAAACACGACATCGATTTCAAGTTGACAAAAATACTTAAAGTTATCACCAACATTAGAAACAATCATACTTATAGAGGAATCAGGAGAATAAAACAAACAAAAAAAGCTACTCAATGCAAAAACCCAAAAAGGATTCAAGACGAACTTCATTGCAGCTGCACAGTGCACTCAGTGTTACTGGCCCCACAGCCTCTGCCAGGTTGAATGGATCCTGCTGTCCTAATCCTGAATCAACAAGACAAAATGTGTTTAGTACCCCATCATAAATTTCAGCTTAGGGGCTTTACTGACAGCCAAGCACAGTGAAGAGCAAAAGCTTCATGAGGAACACACAGAAATCTCACCTGTAGCATGCACAGACCTCATCTGAGAAACCAGAACTCATCAGACTCCCTGCAATGCATCCTACCTCCTTGAGGTGGAAGAAGCTGTTCATTTAAGAAGCAGTGCTGGAAAAATGATAAGGCTATAAGATCATGCCATGAGCTTCTGAAAAATTACCTGGGGAGCCTTCAGCTACCCAGAGTTTGGGTATCCCCCATAATGAGTCACCTGAATTTCAAACTCTTTCCAAGTGTAAGAGATTAGGAGAAAGGTTCCTACTTCAGCCTGGACACTCCAAAACTCCCTGACAGTAAAACACAGTACAAGTAGACAACCGACGTAAAGGGTGCTCAACAATAAAGAAAAAAAACCGGTTATCAGTTTCAAATATCCAACATAGACTTTCCAGACAGAATAATAAAATCAGACACCCCACACTTACATTGTTGGTTGTGAGGTTTTTGGTTTGTTTTTTTTTTTTTCCTGAGGAAAACATCTTAGATGTGATTGCATGTCAGATAATTATTTGCCTTACTAATGTTTTATTAACAAAGCTGCCACAAGTGAAATAAGCTGTCTCCATTTTCTGGCTCAGCAACTATGAAGTGCCTCTTCTTTACCACAAGAGAGCATTTGAGTTGAGAAAACTTCCATTTTGTGTTTGTCATCGTGACTGTAGAGCACATCAATGAAACACTAAATCACTTCTCGTATTTGCTACCTTTTGGGTAGCTAGCAATTAATTAGATGGCTTAGGGCTTTTTTTCAATACTGTAATCAGCCTAGCATAGCAGGCCAGAAATGCAGGGCTGGCTAGTCCCAAAATATAGCTACCAGCATGTTCCTACCTAGGAAGGTTCTGCAGAAGGGGTAGGAGCTTACACAATCCAATAGTGCAACCCCTACCACCCCAGATGGTACCACAAAGTTCCTAGCATGAAGAAATGTAACCAATTTTTAGGACAAATTACAGCAAGAGATAATGTTTGTTGTCACATCAGTGGTGCTGCATTACATTTCACAGCGCCTATAATTTTAAAGGCTGGGTGCAGAGTTCACAGAGGTTTTGAAGCTTCAGAAAAGATCTGAGAAAGGACTAGAGCAATCAGAGGTCTAAAAAAACCACAATTTATGTGTGAAGCTGGAAAGAACTGGGGTCAAACAACTTACAGAAGACAGAGGGGACACAGCAAGTCATCTCTGTGTGTTTGAAAGGTTCCTGCACAAAAGAAAGGATTAATTATGTTGACAGGAACAGAAGCAAGAGACTAATTACATGAATGGAAATTTCAGTGGCCAACTGTTAAACAAGAACAGTGAACCACAAGAAGAGCAGTGAACCCTTGCCCACAGCAGGGGGGTTGGAACTAGATGATCTTAAGGTCATTTCCAAGCCTAACTATTCTATGATTCTATGATTCTGTGGTATCAGGTAGAAAATTCCCATTGCAGGAGGGTTTTCAGACCAGGCTGTCCAGCATGGATGAAGTGGAGTTGACTGTATCAGAGCATGAGGACAGAGTAGGTCTGTCCAGAAAGTGCTAAGCATTCTCAAATATACCAATCTTTCAATGTGACCACATTTAGGTACTTAAGCCCACCTGACAGAAAAGGCTTTGCATTTCATTTAGCTTGTCCGTTCATTCACTCAACCTATATTCATCAAGCAATCCTGAGCTAATAATAAAAAGGTGCTAATAATAAAAACTAGCTATTATTAGGTGAGCTAATAATAAAAACTAGGGTGAAGGAAACATACTGTGAGCTCAGAATGAGTGTCAAAGTAGGATGCTCTGCAGAATTCCCAAATAAGCATCCTCTCATTGCATCCAAATCATTGCAAGTGTTTTTTCCAACCTGTATACCACAGGTAACTCAGGATGACTGTTAAGGACATGCATGAAATGTTAGAAGAGCAAGCCTGCCACCAGCAAGTACTGCTTATTATTTGGACTTCTGTGCCTTATTTGGAAGGAATTTAGATTTCTCAAAGTCAAAACAGCTTGACACCCACTAGCATCAGGCACTGGATTTTAGAAGACTCCAGAGGCAAATGTTAAGTCTGGTGAAAGAGTCCTATGGCACCAATGGCATTAGGGCTATGGCTTCAAGGCTTCACAGGGACAAAACATGAACAAGCCATGCTGTGTCACAGCTTGCCTTCAGGAGCTGACATTGTACAGTGTTGTAGATTTTAAAGGAGAACAAAGTGACCAAGTCCTGATTCAAGGGGTGATTCTGGTTTAAAGCTTTATGGTAAGATTGATTTCCAGTAGCTCTGAGAGTTCATCATAAAATTTACCACCCCTTGGTTTCTGCTGTTTTATTTAAAAGCATTATTTTCCATTCTAAGAGCTCATCTGATGCCAGAGTGACTTTGCTTCTGCGAAATTCCATCTACGTTTATTAACTGATGATGAAACAACAGCCCAAAATCTCAGCTACAAGACACCAGCCTTACTCCACCACAGCGAGTGCTTGGAGTTAACATTTAAGTAACTGTGGTTGTAAAGGCTCAGCACAAAACATCTTCCAGCACTCATAGAGCTCCTCTGAAATCATTTATCACTGCTGTGTGTCGAAGTCCATCTGCATTCATCAGCAGAGGTACCAGGGAGGATACTGGATACCAGGATACCTGGTCCAGCAGAAGAGAGAACCCACATGAGCTTAATTCCCTCTCTTT
>NW_009918506.1:56505-93322 GCF_000696875.1 Nestor notabilis
CCACATTGTGGGGTTGGGGGGAGAGAACCCCCAAAAAACCCCAACAAACCAAAAAGCCACCCATGACATATTCAGCTAGTACTTGTCTGAGAAATAACCAGTGCTGAAGTTCAAGAGAATTCTTCTGAACAGTAATTTTTGAATTTACTAGCAGAAATTCTTTTTGGGGGAAAAAAATAGAAAAAGAAAAAAAGTGAAATCCTTGCGCTATAGAAATTAAAAATTTTGGTACTAAGAAATCTCAAGCCTTTTGTGAGTACTTCTTGTCTAATCTTCACATAATCCTCCCTAATACCTTTCAGTGCAAATCTCTGTTATGTGCAACATCTTATTAGTAAGACAATGAAGATAAAGTCTCCTGAGCAGCATTATGGGATTAAGGAAGGATTAAACAGTTGTGACACAATGAAAATGTCAAAGATGTGTATTCACCATAATTAGTCTAGTTTCTAATACTTTCCCTGGGTCAGTTAGTCAAGTCCCAGGACCGTCCCGCAGATCTGTGCTCGATGTGACAAGTGGTGGCAGAACTCAGCCATTGTCTCATGACTGAGATTGTTCCAATGTAAGAAGAGGGACATGGACTCTGTTCTTGACATATATGAAAAGCCAAGTGCATATGCAACATAAAATGGCTAGTAAGAGTGAAATAGGCTCTTCCTAGAGAGATCTGCTTTACATTTCCTTAGGATGATAACAAATTTTAGTAATGTGATTTTATGGTTACCTGAAGGGCCTCTTTCCCAGAGAGGAACTGGCAGCTCCTATGCACAACAAACCTCTTTCAGGGATACTCCAACAGCTCACCTCCCCACACAAATCCCCACCATGGGCTAGGGAAGCACACACACCACTGCAGCAACATGTCCTGGGGCCCAGCCCCATGTAAACCTGCTTTAGCTGGTAGAAATGGGAGTTGTTTTTATGAGTAGCCTCCTCAGGTCCTCATTCCACTTCCAGAACTCACAGGTCGTTCAAAACAAGGTTGTTCAAAGCAAAATTGCTCCAGTGAAGGGCACTCCTGAGGTCTCTGCCACCTTCCAGTTCCAAGGGAAGAGACGTACTCCTGCTTTCACTGCCATCTCAAGCAAGGCTTTGCAGGAGCTGAGATCTGGACCAGTGGGGGCCAACAGCCATCCACAGATGTGATCTGCTCTTTACTTGAAAGACCAGTGTGCTCTACCCTTTAAAAATCAATCCTTAATCTGAAATAAATTCTTATTCAATACTTAAAATCAAGCCTATTTACTGCAACAGAGCATGGTATTGATCTGGTGCTAGTTTAACTTGTCAGAAGTAAATCAGAGCCCACAGCAGGACTCTATTAAGTTATTGGAGATCCCATCTCCTCGTTAGGGAACACACTGTGCTATCAGCACTCAGTCCCTGAAACAATTAATCTGGTACCCGAGCATCCTCTTACATCCCCTGCTGGCTAGTGGCATCTTCAAGCCCAAGATAACACTGTTTACTACAACTGTGTGTCAGGACGGCTCATTAATGGGTAGGAACAGCCAGGTCTGGTCAGAGCAAATCAAGGGCAGGTCCTTGAAAGAGCGAGATGGGAGGAGCACAGCTTTCCACAGCCTATAAGACACGGTAGCCCACTTTGCAGTTTATTTCTAACACTTCAACATTCATATTAAATACCTGAGGAGAGGTTGCCCCACTTTTCCAAAATCTTTCAGCATCTGGAATCCATGTCAATGAAAAGTCGTTTTTACGACCTTCTCCCCCAGTGATTCTCTTTTAAGTGTTTTGTTCTAGCCATGCAACGAATCAGACCACAACAGCTGATTTCCAGCATTTCTGAGTAGGCACCACATCAGTGTACAAAAGGTACCTCTCAGAAAGTGCTGTCCAGGGAATAGAGGGGCCACGATTAATCCTAGCTCTTAAACTTACCTCTCCCAGTGCCATGTGAACCACACACAGCAAGCAGTGGCCATCCACTCACCTTAACACACAGCTGAAGTGTTCAGCCTCTCAGAGTGGGGTTGCACTTTCTGGCACTCATGGGAGCTGTGGGCTCACCTCCCTGGCGCATCCCATCAGGTCTCCTGGGCCTGGCCTCCAGCATAGACAGCACCTTGGACCTCTGCAAGCTGGCACTATAAAACCAGTCTGGCCCAGCATGCCTGTGACTAAACCAATAACTTTGGGGGATTAAAAATTCACAAGTCCAAAACCAGGCAGCAGTGCACTGGAGAGGAAGTGTGACCTTGCAAAGACAACACGCCCTTCAGAAAGTTGGGGTACCCCACAGGGTGCTTAATGACTAGCTTCCCAAGACTCAAGATAGGGATGAACAGATCCAAATAAGGACAAGAACTCACTGCTAGGTGTGGGGTGCTTCCCTCTGGCATGCTGGTACTGGGGAAGGAGTCACCCCCAAGATGCAGCAGTACCAATGCTGCTGCCTTCTCCATGGGGGCCTTTTTGCAGTGGGATTTGGGGATCCAGCAGAAAGGATCTTCTGGGAGCAGGCCCTGGCAGAGCACAGAGACTCTTCTGTTTCTTACAGACACATCTTGACTGAAAGAAAACTTTGCATTAGTTTTTCATGCACATAAAATGCCCACAGGCCTCCCTCTACAAGAGCTTAGTACAAATGCAGTTTCCTGGGAAGAGTTCAGTTGGACTAAGAACCCTTTTTCCTCTCTCCACCAAAACTTCAAGAGTCTTGAAGAAGAAAGGGGGGGAAATACAAACCAACCCAACAACAAAAAAACCAACAGATTTCCATGTGTTATGCTCACCCAAGCCTCTCCAACTTGCAGGCTTGCACTGCTGCACCTTACCCAGTGATTCAGATCTGCAGTTACTGGGACTGAGCATGCAAACGGCTCCACCAGTGCAGAGCATCTAGGGAACTTACCCTGAGGAACTCCATGTTCCCCTGTATTGCTTGAGCTCCATTACAAGTGGAGCTAGCCTGACGTCTCTCATACCACATCTCATTGGAACAGGAGTTTTTCCCTCGGGGATTGTCTCACACTGGTATTTTGAACCAGTTTTACTCTGCAATATACCATCCAGGATGGCTTTCCCTGCTCCAAGGAACCCGATTTCAGGAGAGCTTCTCCAGCTATTATCTCCTGGGGTTTGTAACAGAAAAACTCAGCATTAACCTAACTAATTACTTCAGAAAGAGATTGCAGAAGGTTTCATTCCACTTGTCCTTTTATCTCTCCTTTCTCTTTAAGATACATTCCCATGCCACCTGCTCTTCCCATTGTGGGGTTCTGGGTGTTTATTACAAATCTCCTGAAGGCCAAAAGCAGTAAAAAGTGTAAAAGAAGAGAAGCACAGGACAGCCTACCCAACACAGGGATTTTATGAACATAAGCAAGTTGGTCTTCAAAGCAATGCGCAGTAGCGCTGTAGCTAATCAAGTTCTGGCCTCATTTTCTTTGGCCTATGAGCATGCCTGTGCCATTGTGTGTCTATATATAGAGGGAGGATATGTGTTTAGCCATATATATACACACACACGTACATGTAGACTCTGTGCTCTGTCTCTGCAGCACTGTGAGGCCAGCTGGCATACAAGGACACCAGACAGCAGCCCAGGCCAGCCATCCCCTGACACTGGTGGAGCAACACAGCATCTCTCCCCTGACCAGCCAGGGAAGAGAGATGTACTGGCTCACACAACCACTCTGCCTGTCATAGTGCAAGGAACAGGCACAGGGTTCAAGCCCAGCCCGTTCAGGCAGCAGTGACAGTCAGCCCTGGGCCTGGCTTATGCTGTAGAAAACACCCACGTGTAGCTGGGATAAGCCTGGACAGCTTGGACTTCCCTGCCTAGCTCAAGCACCCCCAGAGCTATGGGATGGTGCTGACCCAGGCTCTGACATGGGCAAAAGGAAAGTTAGGTTTAACATGGTCTCCAAATGACCTGGTGATGGTTTTGTTGAGGTGAGGAGCTGAAAAACAAGACAGAAACAAATGGCTAAGCATGCACAGGCCAGGGACGAAGCTAGACCAAGCCTCGGGAATCATGGCCAAGTCTGTAAACTGATCTTGAAACAGTCCTCATTCATTTCAGAGAAGCACAATCTACTGAGCTCCAGGCTCAGGAGCTCCCCGTCCCCACCAGACCAGGTACCACCATGAAGGACCCCAAAAGGATGCAGCAGGAGAGGCTGGCAATGACGGAAGGAGTGCAGCATGGAGGCAGCTCTGGGAAGGCACTAGGTATGGGAACGATTGCGAAGACAGCTACAGGGATAAAGGCAAAGGCCAGTACAGAGGCAGCAGCCCAGAAGGAGAAGCAAGGAGGCAATAACGAGGGAGGAGTACAGCTGACTGTGAGTAAGCTTGAAGCCCTTGGTGCTGTGGCTTCACACAGTGCTGATAGGAGACCAGCTCTCTAAAATAAAATTTTTGGAAGTCACAGAAATCAAATTCAGCTTTAACCTCCTCTTCCTGTAACCATGCTTGTTTATGCAGCTATTTAAACACTACACTCTTCCCAAAGACAGAAAAGCTGTGCTGGGAGAGAGCATGGAAAACACAGACTGAAGCAGCTGCTCTTCCTCCAGCAAAGCTCGGAGCGGTGGAGCAGGACGCCAAGTACTTGTCTTGCCATACAAGCACAAAGGAGCCTTTGGAGGGGAAGCTGGAGGCTTTTGAGGCAACAAAGAAAACCTCTTTTGGATGCTTTACCTGCAAACATCTTCCTGCTTGATACTCTATCTATGTTTTGGTTTAGTAGAGCAGAGCCCCGGGTTACACAGCTGTAGAAATGAGAAATACAGCAGTCGCATCCTCCACAGCTTTTATCATCTTTTAACCGTACCTTCCTAACCAGAGGCTCAATTTAATTACAAAGCCTGTGCTAAACGCAGCTGCCAACACCATATTCAAAAGCCCTAACCTATTTTCCTGGTGGCAGGTGAAGCAACTACCTCTCTTTGCAGCATCAACAAGCATCTATGAAACTAGACCCTCCTCTGACATTCCTTTGTTGCTCCAGCTGCAGCTCCCTCGTACTCTGCTTTCAGGCAATCAACACCTCAGGGTTTTTTTTCTAAAACACAAAGCCAATTAAAAGACAAAAGCAGTATCTGCACTCCCATGAGATTTGCCTATTTCTCCCACTTGTGGAGCTCCTGTTTCCAACTTGCACCAGAGCAAGAAGACCCCATAAGGAGCCTCCAGGAGAAAAAATGGCATCATCTCCCTTGATGATTCTCTCCTGCATGGTTAAAGCAGCCATGGAGTCTACTTCTTTTATGGTCTTCCTACTGAATTTTCAGATCTTCATAAAATAGAAAAGATTAATTGTTTATGCCCATTTCCCAACACCTGCCTGCTCAGCAGCCTTGTAAGCCGGAAGACTAGGGCAGGCTGCAGAGCAGCAAAGCAATACATCCTTTGGTTCTCAGCAGTGAGTTCTGAGTCCATAGCACAGCTCAAAAAAAAGGCTGAAAAGCACCAGGCAAGGTCCCCAGCACCAACTCAATCTGTTTTAGCTTTAACATGTGGCAGCTGCACTGGCCACAGGGGCAGTCCCAGGAGCCAGAACACAGAACAGGCATGTGCTGGCTCCCTGTACCCCCACAACCAGGGCAACAGCAGCAGTTTAGATGGCATTAGTGAATGCCTCCACCCTGGGAAAGACAGGTATCTAGCTGTTATTTCCCCCAGCAGTAACTGCTGTATTGAGGTTATTTCATGGCAAGGTACCAGCTCCTTGATATAGGAAGCAATCCATATGATAATCTGCACCTCAAAAGTATTTTCCTTGGCATTAGTTAAATTACTGGGGTAATGCCAGTGTGTTACAGACTCTTAAAACACAAACTGTGTTACTCAGCGAGCAGCACCCCAGCAGAGTCCATTTTCAGGAGTACAACCAAGCTGCCTCTGTTCCAATCTATGTCAAAAAACAAAGACCAGGAAAACTATCTGTGGGCACTCGTAGTTGTGCTTGTTAGTGTGGTAACTCCATGCTATACACTCAGCTGGGCAATCTAATTTGATCTAAAGATGAACCCGAGAGCTGCCATGATATACGCACAGCTGTATGTGCTTAAATTATAGATTTTATTTTCTTCTAAAAAAAATTCATACTCAGTCTCTTGACTGAATCCCTTTTGTACACCCATGGACAGCAACACTTCTAGTAACTCTTAAGAGAACAGAGCTGGCACCACATTAAGATATTTAAAAAGAAACGAAGTTCTGTGGTTAATCTCCAGCCATAACTCACCAGCAACATTTCTGCAGCAGATCTGCAGACAATCCTGTTTCAGCAATGTTTAGATCAGGGCAACAGTTCCAGCTTTTGACAAATACCTACAACCACATTTCACAAAAGCCAAATTGAAATGATGGATATGAATTCAAGGACTTGGAATGTTTCACCATAGGAATGTAAGCAAGTCTATCTATGGTCACTCACTGAGAATCTCTTCTTATCCCTTATATACGGAAGGAGCCTCCCTCCCCAGCATCCCCACTTCACTCTGCTGCTAGGTAAGGGACTGACCTGGGGCAAGCTTCCAAACTTTTCATGAGTTAGTCTCTCTACCAATTACACGGTGGTGATCAGGCTCATCCATCCATGCTCAGGACCCAAATATAAAAGTGACCTGATTTCCAGGAGTCCTAAGCATCACAAATTCCCATTGAAATCAAGGATAACAACAAGATTCAGCACCCCAGAAAACAAGAACATGTACACTCTGAGGTGGCTAGGCACAGATATAGAAGCGTGTTTGAAAATCTGGCCTGCTAATTTTACTTTCCAACAAAATGCTTCTTATTTATAGCTCAGACTGTATCAAGTATAGCACGTAGTATCCACCCAGGAACTGGGGTGAAAGGCAAGAATGAGGACAAAAACGCAAGAGGTGTTTAAAAAGCTCTAAAGAAGAGAGGGGGAGGGAAAGCAGCAATTTTGTTCAAGCAAAAATACACTGGATATTTGAGAAGAGATACAGCTCAACACACAGGGAAGGGAACAGACCGATAGTCGAGGCATGCTGTTGGTGCTCAGAGCTACAGACCACCTGATAATTTCAGCAATGCTGTTACCCAATTTTTGCATTCCCTGGCTCAAACTCATCTTCCGGATATCTGCAGTCCTCCTTTGCCGAACCATAATCAGATACCAAAAAGCCTACAAAGTCCAGCAGAACAAACAACTTCTAATTTTTTCCCCAAATTAGGCCTTAAAAAGAAAGAAGAATTAAATACAGATAAGCAGGTATCTTCATACTGTCCAAAGTCTTGTATCTTGAGTGGTCAGCTTGGAGGAAGCCACTGAGACAATGACTCTTATATCTGGGGAAGTGCTCTAACTGCTACACACATATGTATACTGCTTCTCCAGCCTGGCATGATTTTGAAGCAAAGCATTGTGCTATGTGTAAAGCATACTGCTGTGAGGTGAGCAGGCATGTCCCTTGTCCAATCTGAAGATGCTGTCTGGCCTTACATCAGAGACTGCACAGTACCAAGCAGCAGTGATAGCCCTGGACTTGCCCAGCAGCTGATCTGAAGCCTCTCGGAAACTCTGCTGATGAACTGACACTTACAGAACTAGGCAAAGGTTTGGAGGAATCCCTGCCCAGGTCTCACATCCTACATTCCCCCCTAAGTCTAATTTCCAAGACGAGGCCTGAGCAATGTACTTCACACAGCCCACAGCATAGCCCCACATACTCCCACATCAGTAAGGAGACAAACTTCAGCTCCTGTATCCAAGACTAGCATTTGCCTCCAGGGCCATCCTTTTCTTTGTAAGACAAAAGGTAGGGAAAACACATAAAGCAAATTTTCAAGGATTGTCTATTTATCACATGGAATTGTAACCAGGTGTAATTTAAAATCAGCAAGTGCGAATAAGCAATGAAGCTTAACATCTGAAGAGCAACTAATTTCCTGCATCTAACTCACATGTCCACAAAGGTACCAGAATCAGGAACAACTATCTAATTTTTTATCTGTATTCCCCAGGGAAGAAATCTTCTGTTTCAACTTCCTCTCCAGATCATTTATGGCTAACTAGTAGCAAAGTAAGCCTAGAAGTGAAAATACAACAGATGTCCAGTCTGTCTTTCCACAGCCTGCTATACTGCGAGATTTCTTTTCCTGCCCATTCACAGGTGCCTTTTATGCCTGGGTGAGTACTCGTGTATCTCGGGAGGGTCCATAGCTCCCTCTTGTGTCACTAATGCATTCCTGGTACCTACACCCATGAACTCTACAGCCACCTTTGCCTCCGGACACCTCACCTCTAAGCACAAAATCACCTCGCTTAGACCATAAATTCACTGGAAACCTGCACCTCCTGCGGCTCAAGCTGCAGTCTCCTATTTTTCATGCCTCCTGCTTGCACACGGTGCTTTCCAGGCAGCAAGGTCATAGATCAATATCTCAAGGCAGTGCCAAATGGAGCTGAGCGAGCAGATGAAGTCAGCTTCCCACAGCACACTCTGGGGCAGAAACTGTACCTAGATATACTTGCAGGAAGACAAGAAAAGTCTGCAGTGACATACTGCTGTAATTCTGCACCTGATGAAGCATTTGGGTTTGAGGTTTCAAAGTACATTTGAAGCCAATCTGGGAGAACAGTGTTTCTTGCATTTTATGAGCCTAAATTATTATTTATTCCAAAGAAAAAAACAATTTAAAGAAATAAAAAAATTAAGAGTCAGGAACAAATTCAGAGAGAAAGAAATCAAACTCAGAAAGATGCCCCAAAACAGCCTTATTTTTAGGGAAATGTGCTAAGCATCCTGCTTTTTGAAGTAGAGACCTGTCAGATTGCCCAAGCACCGCTACATTAAGACAGTATATTTTCCCTGGCACTCTCCCGAGGAGGCTTTTCACACACTGTCCCTTTCTAATATACCTCTTCAGATCCAGAGGAAGTGAAAGGACCAGCTGAATCAATGCCAAGATGCATTTTCATCCATTTTTGCCCATTCTCTCTCAGTTTATATCACCAATTACATGTTACCATTATGTATTAAACGGAATTAGCTTGTTGTTGAAAGACAGCAACAGCAGGAAAATGGATTTATATGCTGTGCTGTTCTCTGCTAAGCAGCTTGACTGACAGATGTTACCAGGTATTAGTCACCATCAAATAAACCTAACTGAATCATGTGGCCATGCAGGTAATGAATCCTGCAGGAACTGCATTTCAAGGTGACCTCATCACAGAAGTAGTAGCATTAGAAAGAATGCCAAGAGTTGGCAAACCAACAGAAAGTCTCTCCCACAACACTGCTAATACAGCACGTCTGGGATAACAGGACAGAGCATGTGATAGGAGGACAGGTGTAGGCAACTTCATTCCCCCATCTCCCCTGGGAGGTTACACCCTCATTGCCCATAGCTGTGCTCTCCTTTCCATGTCTCCTTTATTGCTTGTCTTCTGCTATCTACTCCTCAACCCCCTCTCCAACCCACAAGACACCTCGTAACGTAACCCAGGTGCTGGCTGGTCCAGGCTACCTGCTCATTCAGGCACAAGTCCTGAATGGCGATCTACCAGTTGGCCCCAGACACCTATATAGGAGAGCCAGTGGATGTATACACAAGGCACAGGTACCTACCCATCTAAACACCAGTGCTAAGATGGGAAACTCTTGAGAGGAAAGGTTTGAGTCCATGGGACACATAACTCCTGGGTGCATCTCCTGCCTTCACACAGACAAGTCTCTCCTTTACTCTGACCCCTGCGATGAGATAAGCCTGTCTCTGGATGAAAGAAAAACACAAAACAAAACAACAAAAAAAAAAGACTTCTTTAATGAGGCTAAATTTCAACTGATTGTAAGTGACTTTATTTTGCTCCATCCTCCAGAAGCTCTTCTCAAATAGGGATTATTCTTGCCAACTCTTCATTACCACAAGCTGTTTGTTACAGTTCTGAAGCACTTGGAATTTTTATCCTATTTCTAGGGGTTTATCACCTTCCAATACTGCTCTCTCTTAAGCCAGTATTTCTGACACTGGCGTTCTGCCTGGAGGTAAATTTCTCTAGAGAAAGTATAATCTGCTCAGTATTTTCTTTATGATAATCAGCATACATAGTGGTACAACCTTCTGACAACATATTTAATGCAAAACTGTGCTCTTTGAAATCTGTCACAGAAAAAAGTGAAAGCAAAATCAAGGCCTTGAATTGAACATCAAGAGACAGAGATGCTCTCCAGCTCTCTCCCTGAAGAGTATATGTATTTCATCTCTGCGCAGTAGCACAACAGAAGCAAAGTGATACACACTGTTACTCCTCTGGGAAACCTAGATATAACTTCTAGCTTTTATATGAAATTTTACCTTTAAATTGTAATTTTAGCTTTAAAGTGGAACTTTCTGGGTACCCATGCAGCATTTTGGGTCACTGCCTTTAAAATGTATGATCATGAAAAGAAATTAATGTAACCAGGGAGACACAGCTACAATTTGCTCTGGGAATCTTAACTGAATTCCCCAATTTTGCTGCAATTAAAATCTTAAATTGACTTAGAGGGAGGCTGTGTTTTTTCTCAGTCATTTTAATGGAAGATTCTGACTTTAACAGAATCTCAGGAGGTTAGGTAATTATTTACCCTTCCTTTTCCCTTTAGGAAATTTTAAAGGACAATTTTTATTTTACTTCCTTTGCATAGCGCTTAGTCTTAGCAAGAAAAGTGCCATAAACTGATAGCTAGTGTTAATTATTCATACACCATGTTAAAATTCCCTTGAGTATTTAGCTGATACTGAAAATTAAAGTTTAGTTACCTCCAGATGCAGGACTTTTCACTGGCTACTCACCCACTAAAAATACTGTGTGGAAATTGCCTGGCTCTGAGACTGGATGCAGACACAGACCATGTGATTCAGAGCATGCAAGAAACACTGGATTTGCACCTGAAGGGTAGACCACCAACACTACACTCACCTTGACCAGCTTTGCTGAAGGCTGAGGGCCAGCCCCTCGGAAATAGTGTGATCGTTTGAGCAAATCTTTATGAAAGTTAAATTTGTACCACTAAGTTCGGATGTTTGGAAAAAACTCCGAAGTAAACGAGCATCGCCTCCCTAATATGATTTTTTTAAATAGTGATATTTAAATAGTAAATAATGACAGATATCACACATTGGCTTCAAGAGCCAATATCTACAAATCTCCAAAAAAGCAAATGTAAAAATGCTGCTTTCTGTCAGCTCTCCAAGACGTATCTGGTGGTGGCTACCAGTGCTGAGAGGGTATGGAGCTAAACGGTTCAACAGGTGAACCACCTTTGCAATGCTTCTATAATCCCCCCCACTATTGCAGCTGAGAACCAGACCAAGCCTGTAAGGAGTCTTGAGGGCAATGCCTGCAATATAATTTCATGCAATTGACCAAAGAAATAAAAGTATTTTTCAAAGCTAAAGCTTTGAATCACACGCGACAGAGCTAAGAAGTCATCTCCAGAAGTTACTCAATCTATTTCTCTAGCACAGTGAAGGATACACTCAGCCTTGTAGGAGGAGGATGTGTGCTATTTAAACCCTCCAGCAACAACTCCACAATCTGCTCAAAAGATTCTCTACCCTGAAGAGATAATGTAATTCTGCCTGACTGCAGTTTAAGCCTTTTACTTCTTGTCATGTTCCCAGTGGCCACCACAACTAATGCAAGTTGATCACCTCATTCTGGGAGAGTCTGCAAGCTTTTCAAGCTTTACTGTCTGCTCCAACATCCTTCTGTGCATGAGATTAGAGCTATGGTAATTTTCTCACATGTGGCCATGGGCAGGTTATAGCTATTCCCCCGACAGCAGCAAGGGAGAGATTTTCAGCTGCGCTGCCAGCAGCATTGAGACAGATATGTGCAATGGTCACACTGTGGGTTTTGAGGGCAAAATCCAGGAGGGAAACTACTGCCCTCACATAAGCAAATATACTACCAAAGTCTGACAAATGTAGCTCAGCTCATAAATTAACTGATGAGGGAGGGACACATACTGAGCAAGATTTACACAACTCAAAGATGGATTTTCTTGCACGTAACATGGCCCTAAAGCTGGTGCTTAGTCTGCTCTGGTTAGAAATAGGGAGAATCACCAGTATTTGAAGGAAGAAGGGTTGTGAGGTTTCCCAGAAACTCTCTTTGCCATCCAGCAGTGCCCATCCAAACACCTCTGGACAGTCCCACTGGGCCACCTCTGGAAAGCGCACTAAAGCTGTGTGGCTCCCTCTATCAGCGCTGCCCAACGCAGGGCAGCTCACACCATCCCACAGGGGAGCCCTCCTTCTTTGGCTATGGAGAGAGACAAGTTCTTCTAGATGACCCCTTCGGGATCAGGTCTGGAAAGGAATCCTGTCCTCACTTGGTTGTGTGTGTCTCATTAAAAGCATTAAGACTCCCCTCTTTATGAAAAGTCAGTTCTCAAAAACACCCTATTTCCTTGCCAGCACAGTTCTCAAAAAGCTATTAGACTAGCCTAATAGTCTCTAACATCCCTCCTCCCCAACCCCTTAATAATATATGTGTGTTTAGCAAATAAATCCCACGGGGCAATGCAACTTCCCATTTGACTTCTTCAAGGAAAAGATCAAAGTGTTGTGTTCTGCTGATTACTGGAGGGTAATGCTTCACTCCACCTTTCATCTTTAAGGTTCGAAGGGACCCTGCAGTGCTGCTGCACTGACACAGATACCTGATTAAGGAAAGACTCCATCCGATGGCAGTCTGCATCAGAGAGCTCACCTGTGCAACAAGGATTGAGCTGAGCTCAGCTCTTCAAGGCACTGACTCTCCACGTAGGAAACCAGATACCTGGGTATCTGGTTCAATGGTAAATGGTGAATGGTTCAAACTACTCACTGTTGTTCTAGGCACAGACAGTCTGATAGTCGCATTACCTAAAGCAGGTATCTGTTATAAGCAGCCTACATGAGACTTCAAGTCTGTGTGTGTGAACTGGGACAGTTCAGCCAGCATATGTGTGCTGATTCAGGTGTGCATATGGTATTTATCCACCACATAGGGGTCCACGAAAAAAATATCAGTCAACTAATTCCCAAGAACAGTTCTGAGATCCACCAGCAGAGAAAGTCAGAAAAACAGTCCAGCATCATCACAGCTCAGACCCTTGGGAAGGAATGGAATCCTGGCAGGTTTATGGAGATCAAGGTGCCAAAGTTATAAAACATCCTAGACCTTTTCTTTGAAAATACAACTACTGAACGATGTTAACCACATTCATCAATCAACTAATGTGCATACTTGCCCACTAGTTATCATTGTTCTAAATGATATTAACAAAAGTCAGCACAGTCTCTTGCTGACTCTTTTGGCATTTGGGAAACCAAGTCTGTATTTTTTCCTTTCAGTTTTTCAGAGTAAGGCGCACCAGTGCTTACAAGCCCTCAAAAAGCCACCATCTCTGGCAGTCCTGACCTCTGCTCCAGAGGCCTTTAAGCCAGTGGACTCATTCACTTCACTCATCTCTAAGCAAGGCATGCAGGATTGTAGGAAACACTGTCAGACTAGGAAAGTGTGATGCTTCCCATGCTTTTTAAACAGGTGTCACAAATAGCAGCTGATAAAGTCTGGAAAACAAGACTCCAGTCCAGGATAGTTTTAGTCATTTAGGTTTTGTTCCAGTGCAAAATAATAATAAAAAATTTAATAAAAAGTTGCCCCTTTAAGAACAATGACAGTTTTAGTATTCACCTTGCTGGGTTTAGGACTTGGCCCCAGTTACCTTTTTTTCTGCCAGCTAGGAGCAGGCAATATGGTCCTAGACAAAACACAACTTGTCTACACATTCATTCTTCAGGAAACTGTGGGAGTGGGAGGGATGATCGAAGAGCCTCAATACAACTTACACATCAGTCAGAACCACAGCCAAGCTATCCTGAGGCTCTCAAACCTACTATACGAGAGGACACCATGAGGACTTTCTGCCCAAGGTGCCTGTTTTGAAGAAACCTCAGAGGGTAACACAGGTAGCACAACAGCACCACAAGTGCCGCAAGCCCGACTGATTGGAGCAACCCTTGGCTTGCACACCTGCAGTACAAAGCAGTACCATTAAAACTTGAACCCACTGTCTCTTTTCTTGTTTTCTTAGAAAACACGCTGGACACAGTGCTTTACTGCAACCAGTGCCAAGGCCAAACTTTTGTCTACAGGGAAGAACCATGAAGTTTCACTTCATTATTGTTTGTATTACAGAAGCTGACCCTGATCGTAGTCACCACTGCAAGCATACTAAGAGCTGGTTCCTGGCCCAAAGAGGCTGCATGTAAAGAGATAAAAGAGAAATGCTTAAGACAGTAAAGAAAGAGGGTATAATTGTCTTCATTTCAGAGAAGGGAAGTGATATAGTCAGGAAATAAAGCTTCATGCATCCCCAAAGATATCCATGTACTTTGTTCTCACCAACTGAGGGACCAAGTACAATTATACACTGTACACTGAAAGGACAAAAGGGACCCGAAAGTGAACTGAGACCTCAGCTGCTGCCCAGTGACTTCATCACCTGTAATCTTCTTCCTCCTGATCTAATGTCTAAAAAAAAACAAAAACAAAACCAAAAAAACACAAAAAACCAAAACAAAAAAAACACCAAGCCCCCCCCCAAAAAACATCAACACCCCCCCCCAAAAAAACCCAACAAAAACTAAACACACAAAACTAAGCCAAAAAAAACCCCAACCAACAAACCACACCAAACTCCCCTAACCCCCATACTAGTCAGTCCCAATAAGAGATTTACAGTTTAAAGGTCAGTGTGAAACTTAAAATTACCAGAACGAGACAACTACAGTGACAGCCAAGTGAATCCTGTAAAGGCTTGAAGGAAAACCAACTTGACCCTCAGCACTGCTCTCCGGTGCGCTTTAAAGCAGGGAGGAGAGATAAACTGCTTCTCCCTTATCCATACACCGTTTGTTAAAGTATTAGGGAGCCCATGCTCCCTAGGAGACACCAGAAACTCTAAGTACAACATTCAATTCCAAAGAAAATCCAATCCAAAAACCTTGTAGTAGGGGAAAAAAAAATACAAAAACCAAACATACAATACTCTATACTGGAGGCATCACTGAAATAATGCGATTACACTAATTAGGAGCATATCAGTAGATAGCTTTGAAGCAGAATCTTTTACCAATGTCTCATGGGACATTTCCCATGCCAGGCTTTGTCAAAAAAACACAGCTGATTTGGGATTTTACTCATTGTAAAAGCTGAAATGGGTCTGATTTTCAGAAGATAATGGGTCTTTGCCTCTGAAAAAGGAATAGTCTTTAAGATGCAACATCACGAAATCACTAGGCAGTTTGAAAACTATTGCTCACATTCAGTCCTCTGCTGTCTGCAAAGCCATAATGAGCGTGTTCCACTCCCATGACCATGGGAAACAGGACTCATCTGTACCCCAGCCTCACATACCACCTGCAGAGTGCTGTGGACATCATTCATCCATCCCCACTAGACCTAGAATGGCAGGCACCACAGCCAGGCCAGGAAGGAGAAGCACAAACCTCCCAAGCCGCTCCCTTGTTCCACTCCTAGGCTCCAGCCTGCCAGCCTGCAGCTAAAACTGTATGTATTTTTAAGTCAACTTGCTTGACTCAAAACCTCATGGATCAATGTTTCAGTGAAAAACAATCACTGCAATTGGAGTACGTGTGTATTCAAACCCTCTTGTTTATTCATTTCAGTGCTTAACTCAATAAGAGCTAATACCTTCTGTGTCAAGCCAACAGTCTAGGCAGCCTCCTGGACATCATATATACATTGTTTTGGTGCTTGATGCCAGGGAGCAGGGACTGTAGATGCTAACCAGAAGGGAGGGCTTCATTCTTTGCTGTTTGCAGATACTGCAAGTTGACACGGACAACTGATAGGGAAGCGCAGAGGAATTAAAGTTTCAACTGTTTTGAGAGAGGAGGGACAAAGAGAGGAGGATCAGTGGCTTGAAGGCGTTTGGGAAAGGGATGGAGCCAGACAACTCAGCTCAGCAGGTTAGGGAGAGATGATTGGCAGGAACAGAGCTGGAGAAGTCCCATGATGGCCCATGTCCAGGCCATGCTCTGCTTTTCAGAGTCAGAGCTCATTTCACAGTTTTCCTTCTCCCTTTTTCTCTTTCCCCTTCTGCTTCAGTTGTCAAAGCTCTCTTCACAACAGAACTTGATACCAAGGTTTTCAAAATCAATGTTGCCTCAAGTTAGACACCTCAGACCATGTCCTGCCAGCAACCAAGGGTGCCTACTGAAATTACCAACAGAGTCTGCTTTGACTTCAGCACCTGTGTACCAGTTCCAGAGACTCAGATAAGGTATCTGAGCTCAACAAAAATGGAGTATTTCAAGTCCTTTTGATATTTCTTTCCCCCTGCTTTTATATCTGTGGAAGCACAACCAAGCATAGTAAAAGCAGGCTGACATGTCACCGCATCAGTTGCTCTCCCTGCTGTGTTGATCTACCATAACATTTACTCTAGCAGGTAAAAGAAGGAAGAAGATTTTATGGTCATTATCCCAGAAACAAGAGCCAGCATGCTTAGGATCTTACTACACAGTGGTGATCTAGCTGCAGAGATGTGTGAGTTTGCAGTTAGCAAGGCTCAGACCTGTGTTAGCTCCACTTGGGGCTCACTATGTTGTATATGCGTTGTCATTGTGCATCCAGTGGGCAAAGACTACAGCTTCACTTTCAGAATACAGATGCCATCTCAAAAAGAACAAGACCCCTTACTCTGTTAAGGAAGCTATTGGGGTTGTGGGGGAGGTGGGGTGTATTATTATATTTTAAAGGGGGGGGTGGGGGGTTTTTCCCTGTTATGGGAATCCCATTTAGGTCTGTATCTACCATTACAACTGACCAAATCCACCAGGTCTCTGGTTCAACACCTTTCATGTACAGTACATCCTGTCCTGGATGAACTCCGAACTCCAAAACATACACAGACTGTATGACCACGTTTTATATTTATCTGTCTGACAAGCCACCACCCCACTGTGGTAGCTATGGTCAAAAAAACTTAACTGGAAACACTTCCTCCTTCTGATTCAAAGTGGTTTATATCAAGGGAGAAAGTATTTCACAGCAAGGTTTCCCCAAGGTACCTGATGAAATGCAGCAGTTTCAGGTCACTTCTGCTGACATGGAGTGAAAATATTCAGGAAAACTGACTTTTTAACACAATTGCTTGCTGGGGCTTCTGTTCCCAGGGGCAGTAAGAACTGGTCAATCCTGAGAATACCCGAGTTTGCCTTTGGGTATAGGCGATGAGTTACAGAACTTGCTGTGGAGGTTTGGGGACACAACAGGAGATTTTTAAGCAGAGATCTGAGAAATGAGCAGAACGGATGTGGCTGCTTAGAGGATGCCTGCCTCGTGCAAAGAGCAGCAGAGGTTAAGATGTAAGGGTACTTTGCAAGAAGTTGTCTTATAAAGGCTACGAAGAGCAGCACTGCAGAGCAAAGACAGCCAGGAGATCACAGACAGGACATGGATAGGTCAGCAGTGCCCTCACAGAGGAAGGCACATCATCTATATCCGAGGCAGTGGAAAAGAAAGGAGCTAAAAGAACAAAGGTACAGTAGCTGCATCACTCCAGGGCAGTGAGCATTACAGCAGCACTTGGATGAGTATAAAGGAGGCAGAGGCGAATAGGTACACAGGGATTCATCAAGTCTGTCCCCGAATTCCATTGGAGTTCAAGAAGCTAGGAATGGCATGACAGCAGCTTCTGCAACTGGATTTTCTTATTCATGCAGTTTCCCTGTATCTCTCTCCACCTGCAGAGCTACAGCAGTGACAGATTTCAGCTCTAGGCATGTCATTCATGACCAAGGTTAACCACATTCTGTACTATTATTATTTTCTTCCCATGTGCTGCTCACATTGGCAGAACGTGACCTTTCTGCATCATAGCACCGTGTTCTTTTACATGTATTACCTAGTTTCCCACAGCTTGTTTGTTCATGATGGACAAAATACTAATGTGTCTGGCATCTCCTGACAAGTTTACAAATATTTTTCTCTGACAAATCTGAAGCTGAACCTAGAAGAGAAATTGCAGGTCTGATCTGGTGTGCCTTCTTTTCTATACAGCAGTTAAAGCTTGTTCTAGTCTCCGACTGCAACTCGGAAGAGATAAATAGCGACAACTCCTAAACTGCAGTGCGGAGTCCCTACACAGACTCTGACCCTGGCTCTGGCTGCTTGGTGCATCTCTGCTGCACCAAAACAGCCACGGAGTGGCAGACGAGTTATCCTGGGAGCACATCAAAACACCCTCAGACAGCTGACAGCTTCACAGCAACTGTCTGCAGCACACATCTCCCTGCCCTCAGCACAAGGAGCCCTAGCAAGGGGTCAGTGTCACAGCCTTACTGTGCTCTCCAGAGCTAAAAAGGATCAGCAGCAGTTCTGGGACAACTGTAGGTTTTGTAAATTGCTGGACTGGACAGCTAGCCTTGTACAATCCCTCTCTACAGATGATGGCATTCAACCATCCTGTACTTTACTTTGTAAAGGCTATACAAAGCAACTCCACTGTAATTAAACAGCAATGAATTACCACAGGGAGGTCAGCGTTTTGGGTGGCATACAACAAACTTACATTTAGCTGAGATCCAGATATTATTCAGAGAGCAAAAGACAAGGTGATTACCAAATAGTGCTCACAGGCAAGGTCAGCAGCTCTGTGATGGCTCATTGCTCCCCACCATACTACAGGACAATGTTGGGCTGGCCTTGGTATTGTGGGCCTGGTGAAAAGCGTCTTATCTCCCCCTTCATCCCACAGTACCTCCTTCAGCATAGATTCACTGCCAGCTGCACAAAGCCAGTCCATCTGTACTGTGCTTAAGCCACATGTGGCTCAAAAGCCACAGGTTTAGCATACCAGTTGCAGGATTCAGCATAAAACCTAGCTCAGAAATGAGCCTCTTTTCCCTATTACCCTGAAGGTGATTTGCACATACTAGTCCATAACCCATATACCCTGGCTTTCCATCTGGAGTCAGCAGAAAGAGCTTGTTTCAAACAAAAGCCATGTTACCTTCTGGGAAATATGTGTGCCATAATATGCAGGAGCCAGAAATAGACACTTCAGTAGAAGAGAAACTGCCTCTGGTACCAGCCAGCTATTGTCAGTCCCCTGCTCCATCTCTACTGCAGTTCTCTGCTTACCCACAAGTACTTCCCTCCTCATCTGTCCCACAGTAATAGGAACAGGCTGGAATGCGTTACTCACCCAACAAATTTGATCATGTGCTTTAAATCACTGAACTATAAATATTAGGGAAGATGCATGAAATCTTACCTAGCTCGCATTTCAGCACTTGTCTCTCAATGGGAATTTAAGAGATGCCTGAACTTCTCTTTTCAAGTCACGTAAAGAGAATGAGAGAATGCAGGCTGCTCATTTCAACACAACCACCAGAAAAAACACAAGCAAAGAACCAGATTGCAAATGTCAAAACAAGTGATTGGTTTTGAAATATGGGGGAAAGTTCATTCTAATGATCCTAGAAGCTTACATACTAATGTAAAAAAGAAAAAAAATAAAGCAAGAAAAGCATTCTCCAACTTCCCTTCATTTGGTGGGGTGACGGCGGATGTGATATGCCCAAAAAGTGCATTCCTCTCAGCCCAGCCCAATGAGACAGCAGCCTGCTTACAAAAGGTACCTTGGTCTGCAGAGGATGGGAGCTCATGAGGATATTGTTTAGTATCTGCCTCTGCTACAGACACCCTCATGACTTTGTCCGAATGTGTTCACCTCTCTGCAGCTTCCTCATCCACTTGAATTGGAAGCTCGTGGAGCAGGATCTGTCTAAAATTCAAGCACATGAACTTGGTTCAGCACAACACACTTCACATTGCAGAGACAGCCTCTCAGGGCCTACTGCAACAGGAAGAAGAGTTAATATCTGCTGCAATTCTTTAGTACCATGGAATTTAAGCCTGTCAGATACTGACGCAAAAGCAAGTGTCAAAAACTGGAAACCTCACAGGCCGCTCAGCTGATAGGCTCCCAGATTTGATCTCCTGTCCCTATGGGAAGAGTTGGCACTTCAAAACCTAGAGAGGACCCTGGCAACTGAAAACATTGCTGGCAGCAGTGCCCAGAGATGAGAGCTCGGTTTGGTTCAGGAGTTGAGTATGAGGTCTGGGGAGATAAACTGCGAGCTGATCAGTGCTTCCTGCGGGAAGGACCTGGCTCTTGCTGAAGGGTCACACCATGCTGCTGCCACAGGAGTAGACTGAAAAATCATGTCTGAAAACCAGCCTGTCCCTGGTCAGTCTCACGCCAAGGAAGAGGAAACTGTCCTGAGCACCAGAGAGACTTCAGGATAATGCAAATCCTGGGATTTGAGAAGTGATTCCATGACTGGGGACCAAGTAATCTGGGATCAAGTAATCTCCAGATGGCCAAGTCAACCCCTTGCACAGACCATTTTTTGAGGTCAGGGTCTTACCCAAGGTAGGTCATGAACCTGAGGGCCTTGAAACTAAGTACAAGAAGACAGAGAATTTATAAGCAAGGAAGAGAATCTAAGCATGGGGAGATTTCAAAATCCGATGCCCTGTCTACACTGGGACAGCAAAGGGGGTCCTCTACTGCATACCACAGCAGAGCCACAAGACAGGAGGAAGGGAGCAGATCAGAGGTCAAGAACAGGACCTGCTTTACAGGGTACAATTCCAGCACATTCTCTGTTGTTTCTTGGGAGCCTAATGCTCCTCAGATCAGGAACTGGTCTGGGCTCGTATGGCTCTGCAGAAACAATAATTAATTTCCCAAATAATTTAAACTGCTGTGAAGAGATTTTTATTCTTCTTTTTACACATTTTTACCTAATTTCTTAACTTTTGACACATGCAATACATTGTTTTTTAAAATAGGACTTCAGAACACATTTAATTCATTGACTAGTAATGGGGCAATTTAGTCTTCACTTACTTTTTGCTTAATGACCTAGCAAAGGTCTTGGAATTTGGCTTAATAATGGTGCTGCAAGATACTTCAGCTGATGAATTATAGCATGATAATTAACATCCTTGCAGTTGTCAGGCACAAAGCCCTGTGATGTAAAAAGCCTGTGCATACACAGGATAAAAATGATTCCAGTAGCCCAGTTTGATGTGTTCATTGCTGTCATATTGTAGATGATATTCAACATATCTGTAAGATATCCTGAGACTATTCTTGCTTTCCGTTACAGAAGCTGTAAACATATTTAAGCTCCAGAACATCAATAGCAGATTTAATACAAACTGTTAGGAAACAAGCCCTCACCTAAACATTTTTGTCTCAAGAACCCATTAAAAATATCAATTCAAATTTTGCTTCCAGAAGAATCTTAGCATCAATCAGAGAGCTGTTCTCAGCTCTACAGTTCTCTAACCATCTAACCATAGCTGATTTCAGACCGACCTAAGCCAGAGCAATTTAAAGTAGATAAAGGGCTGCTGTAATTTATGCGACCCAGCGAGACTCTTTGGAGAGTACCCAGTGGCTCAGTGCTTGTGTGCACTCCCTGTAGATACTACCTAAACAGCACACTGTGCGATGTTTCACTTCTCTTAGCTTTAAACCAAACAGTTTATAATAGTGTGGAAGGCTCAATTTTCAAAAGAAAGAATAATTTGATCTGAAAAGAGGGAAACAATATTGCACGTTTGGACAAAGCCACCTGCAAACACAGCCTGGAATCTAATTCTCTACACATGGCATGAGCAAACTGTGAGAGGAGAAGGCAAGCTACTGGTGTAATTGGCCACCCTGACCCAATAGCAGTACCCATCCTCTTCAGCAGCAGCACAGCTAGCAATTGCCTGCATCTGCATCCACCTTTGCCTGAAGAAAAGTTTAATTCAAGAGCACAATCTCTATAAAACAATTAAAATGGAAGCTTTGCAGCCCCTCAAGCTGCCAGCCCTCATGATACCCAAGTACAAGTCTCTTCGACTGCCAGGATGTCTAGCCAACATGGAAACAACTGCTGGATTCTTGCTTCACTTACAAATAGGACTATATTGGCATGAGCAGGAATCACAGACTTCCAAGGGCAGAGCGTAAACTTCCCCAGCTTCCACCATGTACCTGATGCCACTTTGTTTTAGCCACTACTAAAATTTATGCATACTGGATAGCAAGCGACTCTTTCATTAAAAGGATCAAGTTTGGCAAAATTCAACCAATTTTGAACGTTTCAAGACTGAGCTTAAATAGGTCCCCCAGATTTCTTACAAGAAGTCTTAAGAATGAAAAGGATGTTTCAGCAGAGAAGACGATTCAGTTTTGGTAGCTCTTGCTTCACTGAGCACACTTAAAAGAGAACATTTAATCAATCCATTTAACATAAAGTGACTGTTTGCTTACACATGCAGAATTGAAAGCACTTTGTTCTTAGGCTCGAGTGGTAGAACTTCAACCTGACAATAAAAAACATCACAGTGATTTAATGACCACATCATTCTGGCCAACGCAGCAGTTTGCTTACGTTCTTTCTGTAAAAGCAAAGCAGATGCTCCTAGTCTTCCTCGTAGTGATTTTTAAAAGCAGAGGTTTTAAATGTACCACATGGTAGGCTTCAGGCCCAGGAGTAACTTTGAAGAAAAGACAGCTTTACAAACCACACCTCAATGACTGTGGCCATAGTCAGGAAATGACTGCAAAAGAACAAAGGATGCATAGTACTTGGTGAGGAAGGGAAGAGATAACAGAGGGAAAGAAAAGCAGAGATTCACTAAAAGGCAGGTGAGAAACAGTGGAAATTGGCATGGAAGAATTCAGAATTGAAGAGGCAAACTGGAAAAGAGGAAAAACACTGAGGAGAATTAGCTTGAAGAACAAGATCTCGAGCAGAGATAGTGCATTTGCACAGAAGCTTTGCCTGCTAAAATCAGAGGCAGAACAGTTAAGAGGTAGCAGGGCGAGAGAGTTTTGAGACCAGTTACAGTACCTGTATGCTCTTCCAAGGCACCCAGCAGAGCACAGCAAACAGCAATCCCATCAAGCCTCAAGACACTGATCTGCCACTGCCTGTATATGCTCTGATATAGCCCCTTCCAGGCTCACATTGCAGGCAGTTTTCATACACCCCAAAAAAGACACTGTCAGGTTCTTCAGGAAGAGGATTTGCTACAACCATATACTGCATCGTACAGATTATACAATAGCCCTCAAGCCACCATTCCTCAGAAGGTAATAAAGAAAGGCAAATTTTTAAGCCTCCCTCCTCAAGGGCAGTAAGTTCTGAAAAAGGGTTTGCTGTGTCCTGGTGCACTCCAGAAGGTTCCAGCAGTCTTACGATCCAGTGTCTTTCCCACAAAATTCAAGGAGCTTTTCATGAGATTACTGCTCTGTTCTCACCCTTCCTGACCCCAGTCCACAGGGACAAAGCAGTATTCAATCACCAGCACTGCTCGACATTACAAAGCAACACACAACATCCAGAGATCACCTCCTTCACTGAGCACAGAACGTTCTTGCACCAGAGCTAGCTGGCACAACCTTCACCCAGATCTCTCCCAGTTTATGACAGGACAGCTTGAGAGATCTCACACCATGCCATCTATTTGACTGGAAGATGTAAGGATGTTGTCTCCTTATGAAAGCCACATCCTGCCCTGGGGGGACAGTCAGCAGAAACAAAGCTTCAGCTCTCATGAGAGAAAGCTGTGAAGAAGGGTGGACAAAGGAGTTTGCCCCAACACCACCTCATGCTCTGGGGCTCAGTGTCCCCAGCAGGCCCAAGAGAGCTCTCTACAGATCTGCCAGAAGGGACGGGCAGGACAGATAGATGAATGACAGATAGCAGGGACTCTCTTGCTGCCAGGGTACAGGGCGGAGCCATAAGTCCACCAAGGAAAATCTTCACATCTTCTAATGAGGCCTCAGGGGAGACTACTGGTGACTATCTTTTGGGAGATTATTCTGCAGGTTGCAGAACAGCTGAAATGCTGCAGTTTGAAGGCTTTTGGGAGCTCAAAGGCGTCAAGTGGCTTTGGCCTGAGGGGCTCTGTGTCTTCGAAGAGAATTGTTTTGGCAGGAAACTTTTATAAGAAGGGACAAATTAAAGACCCAAAACCATGTCCCAAAGAACCGGTGACATGCCAGATCAGAGACCTCACAGCTCTATTGGGTACACTGAAAGAAGTCCACAGAGAATACTGTGGCTCAGGTGTATTTTGGGACCAAAGCAGAAATAATCACCAAGCCACAGACACTAGATAGTTAAACTCCTCAGAGAAAACTGCAAAATGCTTTCATACTGCAGCACAACAAATGACATCTTTTTTCAAGAAGAAAATGTTACTTTGCCAGCAGCAGGCTTATCACCTGCAATTAAGTATAAAGATCAGTGTAAGGTGGGCTGCTAACATCATCACTCAAATCCTTCCTTGGAGATATGCTGTAGTGTAATACAATTTCTCAAACCCAAGATAGGAAGAGCAGGCAGTCTCCTTTGCATAAAGATTAGCTAAAACGATGGCTTAATCTTTCTTTTGGACTTCTTAAATCCATACTTCTCTTCAACAATCCAGAAGGCAAAGTTAAATGCAGATAAGATCACTGCCAGCATAGGCAAGACCAGTGTAAAAAAAAAGCCACAAACCCTTGAAAGTATCCCTATTAATTATAAATACTTGAAAAGTGTTCAGCCAGTTAAAGTGGTGCAGGTTATAGCTGGCACAGAGAAACAGCAGAAACCTTTCCTGGCTGCCAGCAGGGTTGTTTGAGTTTACACTGAAAAGTTACAGAAACAGACAAGCCAGGGCCTCTTGGCCATGACCAGAGTCACAAAGAGGTTTAGCAGCTCCTTTGATTTCCCAGCTTAACCAGTGGGAGTAGACAGAA
The DNA here is from genome assembly GCF_000696875.1 of Nestor notabilis. NCBI lineage: Eukaryota > Metazoa > Chordata > Aves > Psittaciformes > Psittacidae > Nestor > Nestor notabilis. Next base: position 81,342 of record NW_009918506.1, read on the forward strand.
GCAAGCTCGTATTGCAGCTCCAGTCACTGAAGGATGAGACACCATCACCAAACCAAAAAGATCCCAGTCCACCAGGAACAAAAGCAGATAGACTTAGTTGAACTTGGTTATAGACAAAGACTACCAGCCCACAATCGTTCCCCATCTAAATGAGTGTGGCATGTAAAAAGGAGACGTGTTGCATAAACTTTTCAGAAAGCTTAAGGGTATTCCCAAGGTCACCTGAGAAGCTTGTGGAACAGCAGAGAACTAAAACCAACCCTCAGACCCATTTTCAGTCTTAGCTCCTATACCATCCTTTGTCTCCAAGTAAAGGTTCAGCTCAACAGACTCGAGATCATTTGCAAGCTCTAAATAGAGTATAGAGCATGGAAAATAACTTCCAGTGCTGACAGTATTGTCCCTATTTAGCTAACAAGTATTGATTCTTTTTCCCCTCAGCCACTCCAATGGAGATGAAAGGAGCACAGATTTCATTCTCGTTTAATTCTCTGAATCCAATCAGTGCTACTGATGCTCACACCAGACTGAGGACTGATTACCCATGTGCTATTTAAAGTCAGAGAGGTGCTTACTTCTCATTTTATTTGGAACCAGTGGGAATTGTAGGTTATGCAGAAAGTTTTAGCTTTTTTTCCCCCTCCTCCCCCCCTTTTATTTAATTGTTGACAAATGTCTCCCATGTGAAGGTACAGATCTCTGAAAAAACAAGCTGTTCTCAGAGGAAGAGAACAGATGATGCCTTGTTTTACAGATTTATCCCTTTTGTACACAGGTGCAGAAACTCTGCTTCCACTTCTGCCACAGTTCCATCTCTCCATGAAATTCTGGAAAAACTATTATCTTCCATGAATCACCTTGTAAAGCTCTTTCCAGAAGGAGCTCAAGTGGTCACAAAGCTACAGCTGAAGTTTTTCCACCTGTGACTGAAAAACAGAAAGCAGTAGGGGAACAATTAGTCTATGTATCATTTATTCCTTGTCTGTAGTTAGATCTTCCCTCTCAATTCAGACACAATGAGCACTCAAGCATTTCCCCGCAGTTTCACCAATTGTCCACATCTGTTATGAAGATGAGCAGACTTGATTGAGATGACAAACAAAGATGGTAGTTTATCAACTGCCAGTATTTTTGCCAGTTTGCATGAAGCAAAAACCCCCAGGGTTTGTAGGCAGGAAGGTCACAAGGCATCACTCCTGGCCTTACAGCTGTATAGCTGAAGGCAGGAGCAAACTTTGGAGATTTTTACAATCTTTACTATTCTTTGCCCTTAAAGCCATCCCATTGGAAAATCCATTCTGCCTGCTCATACAAAAAACAACCTCATTCGGGGCTTTCTATTTTAGTTCAGCTTTGATTTTGTGTTGTCAAATTGAGGATGCCCAGTCTTGATGTCTAGACTGCAAGTGATAGAGGATTACAAACCAGGCAGGTATGTCTGTATGCATGCAACATACACATCCACCTGCTATGCTGTATAGGCTCATGTACCAGCTGCATTCACTGTCTCTCTACAAAAATCTTTCCCAGTCCAGGTACAGCAGTACATATATCTCTTGAAATAACTGTTTCTCACTTTCAGTCAAGGGTACAATCACAGACAGGGTCATCCTGTGAGTAAATACATTAAGCCCCTGAGACAGCTATTACTGCTGCTGCAGCAGCACCCCTGCCTTTCTACAACATTCTTAAGAAACAGAAATATAAACCACAGCAACAGCAACAAGCTGTCTTAATTGTATGCCCGTTGTCAGACTTCTTTCCCACAGTTGTAAATCTATTATCAAATACACTCTCAGACACAATCTAACAGACATGCCTGGTGCACTTGGATTCAGGCTATAAATAGTCAGATACAGACAATCATAGTAGATATACTGAAGTTTATTTGATTAAGCTGGGACTCTGCCCTTCTGAACAGCCTGTGATCAGTAGAGACACCCTGTAGAAGCTGGCTTGGATCAAGCACAACCATGTCCCAAGAGCAGAAAGATGCTGAAAGACTGTGGTTGCACCCTGTGCCCTTGTAGTCCTATGTTCTTGTATCCCACATGACCAGGGTATTTCTAGGAAGTGGAAAATTTCTGTAAGCAATAATTGAAGAGTGTAGGGCCTACTGGAATGTCCAGTAAAGCCTATATACATTTTCAGTAGTGTTTTTTACTGGTCCCTACTAGTTTTACTTGGGGATTCAGGAGTAAGCAGACACTTACTGCTTCATTAAAACAAACAAACAAACAAACAAACAAAAAACAAACAAAAAAACAAAAAAAAAAAAAAAAAAACAACACACCACCTTGGCTGGCAAGCACCAGTAGAGACCATTTGAGCATTTTTAACTGGACTTCTAGAAGGAAGCCAGGCAGGCAGCAATATAAGGTCAAGTTACTCTAAATACACCTTATTTTCACCTTATCCAGTATCTCCATACAACCCACAGACACTGCAAAATCTTCACTATCAGGGGAACTGCATTGCCCTTTTAGAGCTGCCACACCTCATACCCTGGGCATGAAATTGGTGCACATTCCTACAGAAAGAAGGCAAGAGGTCCTGCATTGCTGAAATCCAAAGCATTTCAGACCACACAAGTCCCAGCTTCACAAGGACAGCAGAGAGCACGGTAGCAAACACGGGACTACGTATTTAAATGCAGACAAATCTAAGCACGTACACTGAACCCACTACTGTATCACACTTGTGTGCTCATCTTCTAAGAAATACTGAAAGACAGCAGGCTTAATTCTCCAGTGCTTTGTATTTGGCATTGTCACCCAAACCCTTACAAACCAGCATTGTGCATTTCTTCAGATTAGATTAGATTGTCTGGAGTACTTTAACTCTACTTTGTTCAGATGTGACAAGTTTTCTGAACGCAGCTGACAGCCAGACCAAAGACTCAAGACAGTCATTTGGATTCAAGGCAGAAGAGGAGCATTCAATGCATTCAAAACCCATGTTCAAAGTCCAGAGTGAAATTCCCAGCATGGCGTTGTTCCCCGCTGCAGCTGACAGGGCAGCAAGCTCCCTGCCTGCAGATAAGATAAATTTTATATAAACCAATCTACCTGCTGTGAACATCCGAGAGCTGTTGTGACTGGTGCTACCACAGTCGTCATTGGATTGCTTAGCTCAGCTGTGCTATTGGTTTGCCGCAGCAGTGACTGCACTGGGACACAGTTAAGATGAACCGCAGCACCTCGTGAATCCGGTTTCCAAATCCAGCCCAGCCAGACTGCAGAGGTCTGATTCATGCCCTAGGGACAGTTTGACAAGGTGCTGGTTTTGGCAGAAAAGCCAGTTTCAAGTGTTTACATCCCTTGCCATCCTGTACATTTATTCATGCCATGCTCCCTCTTCCAACTGCTTCCTCCCTTCAGCTGCGCCACATTTGTGGGCCTATTTCATTAACTGGATCACTGAACTGGCCAGGATTAAAACAGTGCCAAGCCCAAGCAGAATTATCACCTCTTGCTTCCCAGCTGGGAAGGGATCTATTTTGAGTGCAGCTCCTGCCCAAACCTTCAGTTAGCCCAGTGACCTGACACATTTGAACTGCTCCGCTATGCAAAGTTTACAATGCTCAGCCCTCAGCAGTTGGAGGCTGAATGAGAACAGAAGGCTCCGGGGAGACCTTAGAGCAGCTTCCAGTACCTAAAGGGGTTAACAAAAAGCTGGAGAGGTACTTTTGACATGAGCCTGTAGGGACAGGGGGCATGGGTTTAATCTGACAGAGGGGAGATTTAGATTAGACATTAGGAAGAAGTTCTTCCCTGTGAGGCTACTGAGGCGCTGGCACAGGCTGCCCAGAGAAGCTGTGGCTGCCCCATCCCTGGCAGTGTTCAAAGCCAGGTTGGACACAGGGGCTTGGAGCAACCTGGTCTAGTGGAAGGTGCCCCTGCCCCTGGCAGGGCGTTGGAACTGGATGAGCTTTAAGGTCCCTTCCAGCCCAAACCATTCTGTGGCTCTATGAAAAAAATGCTTGATCCACCAATGCATCTTATCTACTTACAAAGGAGGGAAGGAAAGCATTGCTAATTGGTTAGAATACCTTGTAGGCACACAGTCCTCATGAGGCAAGATTCCTCTGCAGTCACAGGGCCTCTTTACGAATAGAACACTTTAGACAGTGATTGGACATTACCAGTGCTGAGACCAGCGACAAACTCTGTGTATAAGGAATTTGCTAGAAACACCAACCTAGTGGAAAGCCAAACATCTGTTCACATAAAATACTCTGCTTCTAGGCATAAACCCTCCCCAAAAGAAAAAAAACCCCTCCTGTCAGGATATGTCCAAAGCATCTCCAAAGTCTTACAGATCTTCAGAGCTCAAATAAAAGGTGAAAAGTTTACCTTTAAAAATTATCCTCCCAGCATTAAATTACTTACATCCATTACCACTTCTCTTTAGCCTGTTGTATGGCATTACTAAGTCCATCTAGCAAAATAATAACTAATTAAAACTCCAGAACATTTAAAACCCTGTTCACAACAGGAATTAACATTGCCTGGGGCAAATTAATATAAGACCAATCCTGCCATGTCAGACTAAAGGTCCATCTAGGCAAGGGCCAAGAGTGATGCCTAACAGGAAGCCTACAACCAAAGATAAGCACAGTGGAATACTCTCCTGATTTCGCTGTTCTGTGGCTCAGTGGGTTGCTGGTGGATTTTCAGCAGTAGCTTTAAATATTAAGATTTATGAACCTGCATTCAGTTCTTCCCTATTGCTACAATAGAAACGTAAAACGGAGCTAAAGTTGGAGTTGTTACATCCTACATGAAGAATGCAGAGAGGACTATGCCCCCTTCTCACCAGTGGAGGGGAGTGAAAGAGGACCCACAGGCACCACAATGTACTGGAGTAACTTGAAGCCACCTTCTCTGAAATCTGTAGGACACAAAGTACACCCCAGATACTGCATGGGGGTGGGGGTGGGGGAAACCACCTACCTCTGTTGTGCTGAGCACAGCTTTGGAATGCAGCTCTGTATCAAGAGTCAAAATTTAAACTGTTTTGACTTGTACCATTCAAAAGCAGCACAGCATCACTGTGACGCGATTCCCTTGTCTCGTCCAAGCTCTGCTAAATAACTAATTCCTCAGCAGAACACCAGAGATGAAGAATGCAAAGAAAAAACAGAGAGCCCGAGCAGCTTCTCCCAACACAGTATTCAACTTGCTCCTCAGAGAGCAAACAAACCAAGCTTCTAGTTTTACTTATACCTGTACAAAGCAGCATGAGCCATGCTACCCCACTGGCTTCAAGTGGCTCCCTTCCAGGCCTACATTCTGAATCCAGAAGTGTCACTGTGCCCAAATATCCTGATGAATTTTTAGCAGCCCCATCATCCCCACTAATCACACTTACCAGTGAAACCCCAACACAGGTAGTGAATCTAAGAGCCAGCCCTTCTTCAGAGCAGGTAATATTTAGGGCTTTCAGGATACCCGAGAAAGTCTTGCAAACAAGATGCCATCCTTTGGGAGGAGGGACACCATATGCAAAGCAGATACAGTTAGGTTAATCACAAATTAATGCAAATGACATTACAGAGGAATACACAGATTCCTTCTCTGGCTTTAATTTCACTCAACATCACCCATTATCACGCAGAGGTGAAGCTGGGAGCAGAAAGAAGGGGTCACAGGCAAAGCAATGAGATGTCCATGACAACCTGATGAGTCACTGTCCTTAAGGATCACATCACAGCCATCACCCTTGTGTGCCAACCCACGGACAACAAAAGCATCCCTCTCCTCAAGTTATGACTCTGCTGACCACATGTGGACGTGTGCATATACAGGCAGGGTTCAAGACAGAGAGAACATCCCTAATCACACCCAGGACAGCTCTGTAGTGAAGAGGTCACTTGTCTGTAGAACAATTTTAAAGCACCAACTCAACGGTGCTCTGGACTATTAAAGCAGGGCTCAGAACAAGCCCTGATGTGGAGACAGAGAACACCAGCCCCATTAGCTAGTCCCTCTCACAACCCCCAGCAAAGTCTTCCCAGGCTTACACAGACATTCCTGCACCATCCACAGGAATGGTGTCAGTCTTTTCACTATAATCATTCAGAAGCAAGATAGTTCAGGACCAACAGGATCTTTGCTTTTCTTCCTGGAGATAAGTAAGAACCACCTCTTTTCCATAACATCATTATTTCCTCACTACACATGCATACAACCCACAAAAAGCTTAGGCACATAAAACTATCAGGGAAAGAACTGTGACAGAATAAAAGAAACAGTTTAGGAAAACTGGAAGTGATTCTAACAGAAATCCTACTTTTCTGCAGTTTTGCCTCCTGCAGTTACTTCAGCATCTAAGGTGACGCAAACTCAGACTGAAGCATTTCTTGTCATCAGAAAGTGGATAAGGACAACCTGCTGCTTCTTCCTCTGATGTCTAGTAAGGGTTTAGCTCACACTTGTATACTTACCTAGAGCCAGATGATAAGGAATTTTTTCCTTATATTGCCTGCTGTATGCCCAGAACTAACAAAAGACAATCTCTTTGAATTTGAATTGAAAATTCTGGAGAGGATGAGACTAACACCACACACAACACAATGACAGCAACATTACTGCCTCATATCCTGAGAAAATGAAGTTGTAAGAAGAATTATTGCAACTAGTGTTTGAAATACCCAAATGAATAGCCAGCAGTATATAAAACAAGATTCCAAAGAAAATCAGTATGAAAGGGTTAAAGGCCAAAATGATATCTATTAACAGCAAAATGCACGTGCTTAAACCAACATCAGGTAGCTTCCCCATCTATAATCCTTGAAGGTATGTGTCAGGATTGGCCTCCACCTTCTTATTATTTGGCAGCAGTGAAACAAGACAAGGGAAAAGGACTGACATTACTCATGCAACATTACTGGTCTCGTAGTAAAAATAGTCATTAGTCTCAAGAAAGAAGTTGTAGCTGGCAAGTGAAACAGCATTTTCTGTCCCTGAAGAATCCCAAAGGAGTGAGCAACATCAAACATCAAACTCATTCGGCAACATTCCTCATTTGAGGTAAGTCCATGTTTTACTAAGTCGAAAACCTTCTGCAGGCAAAGCTTGCTTTTAGGGAGGAATGCTGTCTTTCATTAGCCAAACTGATATATTGCCATTAAACCTGACACTTGAGCACTTACAGCTACTAAGGGCCAGGGTTATTTTTAAAAAGTAGCACTGACCAAAAGGAGAAGTTTCTCCAGCAAACCACAAACATCTTCATGTAAAGTGGCTCACTGCAAATAACATATTCAGCTGGAGAAGTTCCTGTATTTCAGAGTATTAGTCTTCCTTAGTGATTAATTAGTTTATTAAGGGCCTAGTGAAATTTCATTTTTTAAATTACATGCAAAGAATTTTCTGGTTTTATTGTGTTCATAATATGTTTGTGAAGATTGGCAAAGCCTATATCCCATTCCCTAAACTAATAGGTTGTAAGCTTTCTTTCTCAGGACAATAAATTGAATTAAACTGTCTGGGGAGCTGTATTTTCTTAAGAATTCTCACTAGGGGTTTAATCTGAAATACTGATATTTGCAAGAGGCTCTCAAATCTTTTGTTAGATGCCAAAGAAAAATCTACATTCTGGAGATAGAAATCCATCTACAGGAGGTCACAGTTTAATTTGAGTAGAATTCTGAAAATCAACAGGGTTTTTTTGGTTTGTTTTTGTTTTTTGAATGAAGGAAAAGAAGTCTGGTTCAAGGGGGACCTCCCTTAGGTAGAATTACCTGGTCTTGGTTACACTGATTAGCTTAGATGATGTCTACCTCAGTTTAAAATCTCTAGGACAGATCAAGTCTTACGAGGAGTGGCTGAGGGATCTGGGGTTATTTAGGTTGGAGAGAAGGAGGCTCAAGGGAGATCTAATCACTCTCTGCAGCTACCTGAAAGGAGGTTGTAGCAAAGTGGGGGTTGGTCTCTTCCCCCAAGTAGCCAGTGATAGGACAAGAAGAAACAGCTTTATGCTGCACCAGGGGAGGTTTAGACTGTATGTTAGGAAAAATGGCTTCACCAAAAGGGTTATCAAGCATTTGAACAGACTGTCCATACCTGGAAATATTTAAAGTCAGGTTGGACAGGGCTTTGAGCAACCTCATCTAATTGAAGATGTGCCTGCTCATTGCAGGAGGGTTCGACTAGATGTCTTTTAAAAGTCCCATCCAACCCAAACCATTCTATGATTCTGTGACTGACACCATGAAGGACCATTTCTTCTACCAGACACGGGCCAGCACCTGTTCTTGAGAACTACTGCAATTAGAAACTAAGTCAAAGTAAACAAAAAAAATCAAAAAACCCCCCAACCAACCAGAAAACCCCAACAGTCTACACGTAAGGTAGGAGAGAAACCACAATGTCCAGCATTACATGGTCATGGTCCTTAAACAATACCAGTGCTGTAAAACCACCACAGACATTTCCTTTACAATGGATTCGCCTGTGCTCTACTAATCCAGAACTGGCCTCTTTAGCAGCTGGCAGTAAAAAGAAAGTGCTAAGTCATCTATTTCCACATTTGGAGATGATGAAAAGCACTTGAAAATGCTCAGCCCTTCTGCAATAATTGTAACAAGCACAGTACTTGTTTTGGGAAAGTATAATGTATTCTGGTGAGCAGAATCACATCAAAGAGGAAGCTTTCAGACACTTCAAGGAACAGAATATGAAGACATATATAGAGAGATATAATTATCACCACAGTCACAAGTCCCTCTTAGGCAAGGATTATAGGAAGGAGCAGCAGATGAGCGAATCACAGTGGACATATAGCTGAGGCTATACACTGGTGTAACCTGAGTTCTCATTACTTGGATACGGTGCAAGCTGGGCTGGTACATCAGCAGTGCCGCTCACTTTGTATGATTTTCTTTTTTTCTATGTGAGCATGAGCTATAGCTGCTCAAACCCCCAGTATTTCCCTTGGGATAGTGCTCCACAGCTGTCTGCTTCCTCTGAAATGCTCAAAGATGGTCAGCAGCTCCAACACAACTAATCACAGCCTTTTCAAAGATCTCCCTCCAAACCTTCCTGTTTCTTCCTCCCACCCTCGATTTCGCTACACCTGGCTGATTAGGTATCTCTGTATGTCTGTTCAGAAGATGCCTCCACCCCACCAACCTAATGGATGTGAGTGAATGTGAGATAAAAAGTCATGCCTGCAATTTGCCTCTATTGCTCCAGCCAGGACTGTTGCAAGGGAAAGGTGGCTAAAATCAATAGAAAAATCAAAAGGATTCAGCTAATGCAGCTGCTGGCTAAGCCAGATTTGGGAGGTGTGGCTAAGTCTTTGTTGTTTAACTGGCAACCAAACTGGGGATTTAGTTTAATCAGTTCAGCCTCATCATCAACTGCTCAGAAATACCATGTGGAGTAACATGCGGCATGTCCTAGTCACAGATGCAAGGTGGAACTACATGGAAAATTACTTTCCTTTCAGTTTTGCCAGAATCTAGGAAATATGAGGATGTAGCCTCCATCTGGAGGTACAGGAAAGAAAAAAAGCTGGTGCACTTGGAAAAAAAAGGAACACAAAACTAAAATGCATTCAAAAAACCTTCCCTAATTTTTTTTTTTCCCCTTTTGACTTTCAGTCATTGCTGAATATGCTCAAGTTCACTTTGCTTTGTCTAGCATAAAAATAAGCAAATAGGGAACAGCAGAGCCAGGAAAGCCTGCTCTTAAGGATTTCCCACTCCACACTGGCTTCTTGCATCGGTTCAATGAATTCCAATACCAATTAATTACTCATGGAATTTATAGGATTTTAATGCTAATCATTAACTGTTATTCCAATAAGAATAATTTGTAATCAAATAACCCCAAGATCTATAGCTACCTTGCTCCAAATGGAGCAACGGGTTCACAAGTTACTGAGTAAGAATAAAGAGAACCACACTAACACACGATCCCATCCATCTCCCAAGTAATCATGCTAAAATACAGGAAAGAAAGAAATTCTTAAGATGTTTTTCATCCACCTGAAGCCAGGATTTATTGAAAACACTGTGCAGTTTCTCAGATGTATTTTCTCTGCAACATTTCAGTAGCAGTAACCTGTTATTTTCAGACAAGAAGATTAAGGACTGAGGTCGTTTGCAGAACACTGAGGCTGGCAGCTTTATTTTGTTAGTTAACCACGGAAGTCCTTCTCCTGGCAGGGTGCAAGCATGCAAGTACTAAAAATACACATCTGAGATGGGGCAGTGTTGTTTTATTTGAGTAGAGAAAGGGAAATGTGAGCACAGAACAGCTACTTGCACATTTCCATAGACAATAAGCTCAACCCACGCCTAGCCCCTTTCCCCAAACACTCAGGGGGGTTTCTTTAGTCTTTTTATTCCAGTATTCTTTTTTATTCCATAAAACTTCAGCCACAGAGAGGATGACAATGACACTGTCCCAAGCTTGGTGCAACAGAGATGTATTCCTCTCTTCTGCCTGACCAGCAGCTCTGCTGTTTCCAAAGGATTTACAGAAAGGAGGTGTGTGACCAGCTCCAAGAAGGATCACACCTCTCACCCTTACCCAATGGCTCTCCAAAGAGCAGGAAGACAAATCCTGCTCCCCAGACTGCTGCCAGCATTCTTGTTAAGATTTTGCACTTCCTTTTTCTGAAAGTCTGAGATGCTCATGGAACGTGGTTGTGAGACCCCCAGCTTGATCAGTGCAGTCAGAGGTGTATTTTGTACTGTGAATACTACTAGGAAAGGTTTCTCCATGTCCCCAACTACCTGTCCTTGCTCTTCCCTTTCATAGTGATCCTGGTTTAGCCTCCAGCCACCCAGTCTCAGCTCTTCCCTGCACATCTCAGTGTTTAACATTGCTAGTCTGAAGAGAAGAAAGAAAGAAAAAGAATATTCATCGTGCTTTCCCCTCCCTCTTCTGTGTTTGCTTTCTGTCATTTCAGTGAGTTAAATCAGCGCAGTGCTCTAGACCCTGTACAATCTGACTTGCATGTTTCAGTGCTATACACTGATAAGGCAGCAAAAGCAAGCTCAAGTTCAGGATTTTTAATTCTTTTTTCTTCTGCAAGAACCAGCTAAAGATAAGAACTGTGCCTTTAATGTGCCTAGATGTGCCTCAGAGACTCTTTTAGCACCATGTGGACAAGGAGAAGCAGGGCTGCAAGCTGGACCCCTCCAAATCCCTCAAAATTTGCCTGGAGAATGGACTTGTGACAGCAAAATTTGCCTGCCCATTGTATCCTCTGTCATTCAAAAGCCCCTCAAGCCCTCATCATGAAACACAGGCATTGCAAAGCCCGTCCTGGCTGGTAACATATGCAGCATGACATTCCCATCCTTCTGTACTTTCCAGTACAGCAGCAGAGACCCTGGAGCAATAACAGCTACTTGCATTAGAAATGAACATCAATGTGCATTGGTTCTGCTGAGCCCAACTCAGCTGCCACAATAGAAGCAGCACTGAGACAGGGCAGAGTAGGAGGAGGGAGTTCAAATCTGCACACAGAAAATGAAAGAAACCTGTACGTTTTCTGCAGTAACAAGTCCTCCTTCATCCTATTCTTCCCCATGTGAAAATCAACAGCATCTTCTGGGTCACCCGAAACAATGCTTCTCCACAAGCCTCTTCTGCTCCACCTGCCTCAACAAAGAAATCACAGAATGCAGTGCTGCAAGTGACCTCAGGAGTCCTTTATCCTTCGCTCAGCCTGAAAGCAGACTGTGCTGTATTCACCATTGCTGACAAACATCAGCATTCTGATCACAAAAGTCACTGGCAGTGGGTACTCCACAGTTTCTTCCTCAGTCAGTCCCACTGTTTCATACTTTTTTTCCTACTGAGTCTTGGGAAAGTCTCTCCTAATAAAAAGCTAAACTCCCTTGCATTATCTTACGCCAAACCACTTCTTGCCCTGTCCACAACAGTCCTGGAGAACTGTCTTTCTTTCACACATTTGAAAGCTCATATTAATTGCCGAGGTGAGTATCTCCCGAGAGG